>NC_061118.1:144525015-144591858 GCF_002878395.1 Capsicum annuum
CCGACTCATCAATCAAAACTACATCATCCGCAAAAATCATACACCACGGTACCTCCTCTTGAATATTTCGCGTCAATATATCCATCACTAGAGTGAATAAAAATGGACTAAGAGTCGATCCCTGTTGCAACTCTGTCAAGATCGGGAAATGCCCAGAGTCCCCTCCCATCGTCCTTCCTTACCCAAGTCTTTACCCCATGATACATGTCCTTAATTGAATGGATGTACGTCACTGGATCCCTCTCGCCTCCAAGCATCTCTAAAGAACCTCCCTAGGGACCTTGTCATATGTCTTTTCCAAGTCGATAAACACCATGTGCAGATCCCTCTTCCTCTCTCTATACTGTTCAATCAGCCTCCGCACTAGATGAATTGCCTCAGTCATCGAGCGACTATGCATAAATCTAAATTGATTTTCCAAAATAGGCACTATCTTCCTCAACCTTCGTTCCACCAATTAAAAATAAAAAATCAAAATTATCAAGCCGAATTTTCAGTGCGAGAAATAGTTTTCTAATCCTTCATATTTTTGTTAGCTTTTTCTTATTTTTATATTTAAGAGATCAAATAAATTATTTTTTTCTATTTAAGTTATAATAGGGCAAACGATTTCATTTATCTCATGAAAGAGCTTGGGTTACATTTCTAGCATTATGTCCTTCTAATCCTTTTCCTCCTTTTTTTAATTTGTTGAAAATGCATAAGTTGTCAAATATTTCTTAAATTGAATTTAAGTTATAGGCTAACAATATAAGTAAAACTTTTGTGCTCTAAAAATTTATATCAAAAAGTGGATCACATTTCTCATACATAAAAGTTGGCATCACACAAATTTTCCTTTTCTTTTTACCATACTTTTCTCATTTTCGCACGTGTGGATCGCACGCTCCAAAGATAAGGTCCCAAAGCACGCACTTGATCCGTGTCAAGCATACGATTAGACACGTTTGGCGTCCTTCACACGCGTGAGAAACCCTATCTTTCGCATGCTCGCCGGAAAATTTCTCTCGCCGGAAAAATCCTCTCGCCACTCTTCTCCGGCCAATTCGACGGAATAACTGTTATGTGATCGGAAAACCTTCCGGCTTCGGTGCATGTCTTACAACAATTAGATGCGAAACGAGACCTCTGTAAGTCATCTACGTCTTCTTTTTTTTTTTTTATGTGAAAATTTAGCTGGAAATGATCTAAAGGATGTTTTTTTTTGTTGAGAAAAAAAATATATAATTGAATAAATCCCAGTAGAGAAAAAACACACACTAGGTGATTGATACCTTATGTTGGTGGGAGGTCCTTGGATTTAGTCGAGGTGCACAAAAGCTGACCCATATATTATTACAGTTATTAATAAATAAATAAACAAAATAAATAAATAATATATATATAATGAATCTGAATAGAGGCTAAGGGTCTACTCTCCCGGATTACACTGGGTATATTGTTGTTGTTGTTGTTGTAGCCAAGTTCAACTGATTCGGGATTGGGATGTAGCCAGATTGAAATATAAACAAAAATTAATGTCTTTATAATTCAGTGCCAAAAATCATGTTTTATTTGTTAGCTCAGATAGTTAAAGTTGATGAATTGTTGGTGGCTTCTAGATGGGTTTGGGAAGACATTTTCTTTCATTTTGTGCATGGCATTTAAGTTAATACACCAGAAAGAGTGTGTTTTTACTGGATCCATAAGTTGCTTACCGCTTTCCAAATAAATTGTTCAAGATTATCTGCATTTGGTTTTTAGCTAATCTCTATAGTGTAAGTGTTTTTGATATATAATGGTTTATAAAATGTAAACCTGTATGAATATTGACGTGCAATTTGGGAGGATATGATTCATTTGTTATAAGTTGGCTATTGGTGTTAAGATTTTTATAGTTGTTGGTCCTAATGGAATACCTTAATAGTGGCTCCATTCTTCATGTCTTTTGTTTGAAATGCCTTTTGTGGTCTAAACATATTGATGTTTTAGTTTTGAAATTCTTTGTCGAAATCAGGGAGCTGAAGAGCCAAGCTTCAGTAATCATATCAAAAATGTCTTCTGGAATACTGTAGTCCAATTGTTATGCTGAAGCATGACATGGCGTGTAGGCAATGCCATCTATATCTGAAGTTTGAAATGTAGTAAAACTCAAGTTAAATTGGAAAAAGAAGAGCTGGAATGGCATCAGAGATGCAGAGATATGATACAAATGAAGATGACGAAGAGATGGGGATGGATGTGAAAGAAGAAGATGATGAGGATGATGACGACGAAGAGAAGAATGCTGCCATGCATGCAATGGCAGGTTTTGATGGGGTACATGGATCTAGCAGCAGTAGTAGGTTTCAACACCATCAGCAATATCAGGAGCAACCAACCCCTGGGGGATCTCGTAGATGTAGGCCAGTAGAAGAGAAGGAAAGAACAAAGCTTAGGGAGCGACAGCGAAGAGCTATTACTGCAAAGATCTTGGCTGGACTCCGAAGGCATGGGAACTATAACCTTAGAGTTAGGGCTGATATCAATGATGTAATTGCTGCTTTGGCAAGGGAAGCAGGTTGGGTTGTTCTTCCAGATGGAACCACCTTTCCCTCAAGATCACAACCACAGGCAACTCTCCTCCACCATTTTAAGCCAAGCTTTGTCCTTTTTTCCGTTATAACAAAGTTCACATTTAGTCTCACTGTTTTTAAGTGAGGCAAGATGAAAGATCATGTTTTGGAGGATTTTTGTACCGATACTTACACATCAATCTTGTTTTGTTTGTAGTAGATCTTAAGAAAACCCCGTTGTGGTGTTCTTTTTTCAAATATTTACAGGGTACGGGTACTGCTGGTGGGACATCCACCACAATGGTGACTTCATTATCTCCACATATACCTACACAACACACTCCACCAGCTGCATTGAAAAGCATGACGTCTGGGTTTCAGAACACAGCTGATCAGAGTGCCTGTCAGATGAAAAGTGTTTTTGTACCTAGTTCATCCCCTTATGATTCATCATCTACTGCCCGATCACAAACTTCAGCCATTGTGGCAAATGGACAAGTCACACAAAATGACCCATTTCTTGTAGGGTGTGTTGATTCAATTGACAAGCAGGTGAAATGAGTAGCTTCAATCTATTGTAAAACATGTAATTAGTACAAACACATTTTCCCTTTGTCAATTCATTTGTGTGGAATCTATAGATGTGTCAAGGCAAGAAAAATTACTTTTACAATCCCGTATATGTGGGGTGTCATATGTGTGAAGTTGACATTTTTGTTTGAATACCTTTTTGTACCATAGAGTTGCTGTTTCAATGGGCCTGTAAGAACATTTGATAATGCTAATATTTCTGAAATATTTTTTAGGTTATTGACATGCACACAAAGTTACAGGAGCGTGATTTTGCTGGGACACATTACATTCCTGTTTATGTTATGCTGCCCGTGAGGCTTCTGAACTTAGACCTTGTTAATTCTTCCCTGTTTTTCCTGTTTCTCAATCTTCTGTATCTTTTCTCCACTTCCCTTGCAGCTTGATCCTTTTGACATGGAATTTGTGTCTTCAATCTACTCCACTCCTCTTAAAACTTCAGAAGACGAGTGACTGTTGTTTTACAGCTTTCCTCAAGTTGTAGATAACCTGATACTTTTTTGCATGTTATATTGGCAGTTAGGAGTTATTAATATGAAGTCAGAGCTTGTTGATGCGGATGGTCTAGTCAAGCAGTTGAGAATGCTAAAGTCAATTAATGTTGATGGTGTGATGGTGGACTGCTGGTGGGGCATTGTAGAAGCGAACGCTCCACAGGAATATAACTGGAATGGATACAAAAGACTTTTTCAAGTTGTGAGGGAGCATAAACTCAAAATAAAGGTGAGTTCGTATGCACTTTGTTACGACTCCATGTTCTTCAGTTTCATCCAATTTGCTTACGTGAAAAACTAAGGACTTAATTCATTATTCCAAAAAAAAAGAGTAAGGACTTAATTCCTAAAGAAGGGGCCTGTGACCGTCACTATTATTATTGCATCGTTTTGAACTGCAATGTTTTGAGGTTTTAACTGGAATCAGGTTATGATGTCTTTCCATGAATGCGGAGGTAACATTGGTGATGATGTTTGCATTCCACTGCCTCACTGGGTATCCGAAATCGGTCGAAGCAATCCTGACATATATTTTACCGACAGAGCAGGACGACGGAACCCTGAATGTCTCTCATGGGGAATTGACAAAGAACGAGTTTTGAGAGGTCGCACTGCTGTAGAGGTATGACCTGTCAGATTGCACACATTCTTATGATTATGACCTAGTGCTCTAATGATTATATGAATATTTGTGTAATGAATGTCTTCTAGTTATTTTGAGGTTACGAGAACATTTCTTATATATCTTTCTTCTTTTTTGGATCGAGGATAGGGCCTCTATTGACCACAAAAACTTCCAATTTTGCAGACAACCAAATGTGCCAGTGAAGTGAAAATATTCCGAGTTGTGTGTATCTTTTTCATGTTGAAGCTTTACTGACCTCTAGCACTGGTGCAATACTTTTTTTTTGAGATAAGTAATGGCAATTTTGGACAAGAGAGGGTTGCTCAAGTGGTAAGCACCCTCCACCTCAGACCTTGAGTTTGTGGGTTCGAGTCACCAAGGGAGAACAAAGTGGGGGAACTTCTACGAAGGGGTTAAAGAAAAAGTAATGGCAATTTTGTTTATCTAACCAAAAAAAAAAGATGCAGAGTTGTGTATAATTAGTTGTTGTACTGATCCTATACCATTATCAAAAATATTAGTGGTTGTCATGAACAGGATAACTAACATGGTTTTAGTATTTTTGCCTTTTTAACTTCTGTATTTTGGAGATTGTTTATTGTTCTCAGTATATTTGACGCTCAACAGCAATAATTGATTGGGAGTTACTATTGCTACATTGTCAAGGGGTTGCTGAAAATAAAATAAAAATCACAGCAATTGAAATGCTGGTATTTGCTTTAGAGAAGATTTGCTTGCCATCTTGTCACATTAGATTTGCTTTCAAGAGGTTTTACAATTCATAGAACTCCAATTTTCTTCTTTACGTGACTACCTTTGCCATAGATTATATCTTACCCAGATATTCGTAAAAAAGGATATAGGAATATCTTAACCAGATATTTAGCTTTTTGATTAATGCAGGTCTATTTTGATTATATGAGGAGTTTTCGAGTTGGATTTGATGAGTTCTTTGAGGATGGTATCATTTCTATGGTTGAAGTTGGACTAGGCCCGTGTGGGGAGCTAAGATATCCCTCCAATCCTGTAAAACATGGCTGGAGGTATCCCGGAGTTGGTGAATTCCAGGTAACTTCTTTTTAATTCTCTTTGAAGTTGTGATTCGTAATTGACATTTCTTAGATTTGTATGAAATGCAAAAGAATTTGACTATCAAATTATATCTGCTTATGCATCACTGTATTCCTGCCTGAGGTCAGACTTGAAAAGAAAGGGCGTGTCTTAAGTGATTATGCTGTGTTAGGATCTCTGTCAAAAATTAGATCCAAAGGTGTATTTCTATCACATGTTTGTAATCATTTATGGCATCAATATGACTTTCTTGTCTCCCATAGTGTTATGACCAGTATTTGCTGAAAAGCCTGAAAAAGGCAGCTGAAGCAAGAGGACACTCATTCTGGGCACGAGCACCCGATAATGCTGGTTCCTACAATTCACGGCCACAGGAGACTGGATTTTTTTGTGATGGGGGTGATTATGATGGGTATTATGGTAGGTTTTTCCTCAACTGGTACTCTCAAGTTCTGGTTGACCATGCAGATCGTGTGCTTTCTTTAGCCAAGTTAGCTTTTGATGGGACATGCATTGCCGCAAAGGTTAGTCATCTTTTGGGAAATAGTTTTTAATTTATAATGCATTACCAGTTGCTATATTCTTCTCACCACAAAAAATAATGCCAATTATCTAAATAATAATAATTATAATATGGCAACAATGCCTTTTCTTCTGTCTGTAAGTAATTTCCTTTGATTTTCGTTTTTATACTAATTATTTATTATTTTCTTTATCCAAAAAATCCTCCTCACGATGATATAATTAAATAGGGAGTGTTCATGACATGTTTTGAGCTTTCCTATAATTGTCCTTATGCATATCATAGAATGCTGTTTAGTTTGTGTTGATGTTCTTTTGAGTAACAAAAAAGCTCTTTTTCTTAAACAAATTTCAAGAAGCTTGAATCAAGGGACAGATTCAAACCAAATTATAGTGGAACAGTCAGCGGTCAAGTTTCAACTAACAATCACTATTAGAGGCACTTAACAAGTAATAAGCTCTTAACTTTTTGCTTGAAAACTGAAAAGGAGTAACTGGTTTCTGTGCTGTCATGTCCACATTGCTGGCACCTTATTTATTCTCTCCATCTGTCATCTTGTCCAGCCTTGGTAGCCTTTACCTGTTGAAGCAATTTGGTAGTTAGTAGAAATGATTCAGGAGTGGCAATCCACCAAGGCATTGCTAACTAACTTGCTTTATTTATCAAGTGGGGTTTCCATAAAGCTTATCAACTAAGCTATTAAAGAATTCCAAGAGCCGATACCTCCTGGATTTGGAGTATGAAGTTCACGGCTTTACACTGAAGGTTCCGCCTATGATCAGATTGATGAATATAGAAAATATATATAGTTGACTGAGCTAGTTCTAAATGAGACATAGTTGATTAATTCACTGGTCCAAAAGCACCATTAATGACTTCAGGGTTTTCCGTTTGCGCAGGATAGTCTCAGACTGACCAAAACATCTTAGGAGCAAATATTGGTTGCAAATCCAGACTAGGTCCGCACTTGGGTTTCTGAGGCCATAGTGGATAACAAAATGTTTTCTGCACAAAATAACATTAGTCAGTTATGAAAACCTCAAAAACTAGTGTATAGCTTTATGGATATTTTTCCAGATGACAAGCCCAACACCACCTCTCTAAAACGAAAAAGCAATACCATTTTTCTCAAATCCAAACCCAAACACTCAGAAAGTGGTTTTCTTCAAAAACGGTTTAGAGTTTTAATGGTATTCTTGCAGATGACAAGCCAAATATTACTTCTCTATAAAAAAATTAAGTTTCTCAAATTCAAATCCGAACACTCAGAAAAAATCCAAAAAAGAAAGCTGTTGTAAGTATGCCTTTTTTCTTTTCTGCTGGCGGTTCTATTGGCTGACTTTCTGATGCATTTTCGTCTGCTAAGTCTCAGTAATCCCTTTTTGTGAAATGTAATCATTCAGGTTTTCTTGCAAATACTCATTTTAATGAAATTCATACACTTGAATTGGAAAGTAGATTATCCTTGCTTTGTCTTGTACTAGAAGTTCGCTAGAAGCAAAGAGGCTTCATTATATTTGGTATAGTTGATCCAATTTCTACCATATTTTAAATCTAAGCAGCTATCAGGAATTCATTGGTGGTATAAGACAGCTGGCCATGCTGCTGAATTAACAGCTGGGTTCTATAACCCGAGCAATCGAGATGGTTATATTGTGATTGCTGCAATGCTAAAGAAGCATGGAGCTGCATTGAACTTCAAGTGTGCTGAAATGAGCATGTTAGAGCAGGCGGTTGACTTCTCTGAGGCTCTAGTTGATCCTGAGGGATTAGCCTGGCAAGTAAGCTTTGAGCTCTAAAGCTTGAGTTTCATTTCTTCTGAAAGATAAAATGTCTACTAAATAGACAATTTGCCATTACTTGCATGGTCGAACCATTATGCTAACTGCAGATTAAGTTATGCTGCCTTTGAACATCTCATTACAGGTGTTGAATGCTGCTTGGGATGTTTCTCTGCCAGTCTGCAGTGAAAACGCACTTCTGTGTCATGATAGAGGAGGCTACAATTGTTTACTGGAAAAAGCGAAACCCTTCAATGATCCGGATGGGAAGCATATTTTTGCCTTTACCTACCTTAGACTCAGTCCCCTTCTCATGGACGGACAGAACTACATGGAATTTGAACGATTTGTTAAGCGTATGCATGGTAAAGTATTGGAAGTTTTCCGTCTTTCAATCAATTCTTTTGGTAGATTTGTGGTAGACTAGTTTGCGATTAATTTGGGTAGAATTAGTTGAATCAGTACTTGAGGGTTCAAAACATGTCTACAAAACTTAGGTATCAGTATGAATTGGACTTAGGATCAGTGTTATTGTCTATGAGATGAATATTCATCACATCAAGTGTTGTCTTGCAAGATGATAATTGCTAAGTAGTTACCGGGGGAGATGCTAGTTGAAATCATGGCTAATGGACATCATATCATAAGTCAGCTCATTGCCTTCATCATCTAAGGTTCTTCCAGTGAATAAATTGATTATAAAACATGTTTATCTCAGTTAGTGCAAATAAATAGTTTCTTAATGAAGGTTATTGTTCTGCCAGCTATTTATTCACCTATCATCCCCAAGATCATCTTATAGGTTTCTCTTCTGTTTTGCAGGGGAAGCCGTCCTTGACTTCCAATCATAGTTAGGGAGAGCAAGTAATCTTCAAAATGTGCATAAGTTTCCTCTTCCTCTGGGAAAGCAGGATTATATATTCTTTGCAGTATAATGTAAGTATAGTTCAGGAGAGCAGGCAATCTTCAGCTTGTGCGCATGTGGGGTTATATTTCTGTAGTATAGTGTAAGGATACACTTCGAAATATGATGAAGCTGCACTGCTATCCGTGTATCCTCTGGTCAATGTTGTATTGCAACTTGACCTAAGATGTCTGGTTCATGTTGAAGATGATCACATGACGTCTTAAAGGATTTCTATTGTAGAAAGCAAAACTAGTTTTAGTTGCTGAATGGATGGATTACTAGTAATGAGGAAACTGGATCTTTAAACAGTGATGTATTTATCATATAGATTATTTAATCAGCTTGCAAGGTGCTGAAATTCTGTTATGGGCCTTAACAACGTATTTTAAGCATATGTTCAGCTCAACAATCTTTGGATCTGCAAAAGATGTTAAGGCAATTACTACATCAACTACGTAATCGAGACCTGAACTTTGATTCATCTCATATTTACTGTAATTGATGTTTGGGCACCCAAAATTGTCCCTCGGAGGTAACTGATGTGATCTTGGTACATGCTATCCTTCATAGTAATTGATGCAACTAGTGAACTAACAAGGGACGTGTTTGCCAGTTCTCTTCTAAACGCCGACCTACTAATCTATACGTGGGCATTAAATGTATTCCAAGAGACGCTAACGAACAAAGAGTGAATATGATACTGACAAATCTATTGCTGCTTCAACCTAGTTCACCCTTACTCATCTGTGTGAAAAAAGACGCTCTGCTAAATCATCCCAGCTTTCTCTCTTTTTGGAAATTGTGAGAGAGGACTCCCCCGGTTTTCCAAAAGCCTGCCCATCCTCTATGTCGCGGAAAGTTCCATATGCAGAAGGAGAATATGCTTGGGGCACATCTAGTGCTGCTGCCCTTTGCAAAGCAGCCCTGTGTTCTTCCATGTGCTCCTTAGCGAGAGATGCCTGTCGCTCCATTCTCTGCTTAACGGGGATACTCATAGATTCTGTACTATGATGTCTCTCCAACATCAACTGTGCATAAGATTTCATGAATAACAATATGAATGTTAGCTTTAACTAATCATTTTCCAGAAAGTTCTCACAGTTAAACAAACTTGACAAGAATTTGTTTTTCAGATGCTGTAGGCTGTGACACCTCCACAGGCTAATAAAGCTACATTTACACATCAAATTACTATGCATTTACCAAGACATCTACTACAACAACGACGCTGTATCCCGACCATGATTTCTAAACGAAAAAAATCTAAATGCGCAAGGATCCACTCTCTGAAAACTGATATCTCCCATGTATCTGTTCTAACAAAGTCCTCTAACAAATCAAATTCCCTAATGCCATAAAATCTTAAGCATTTTAACTTTACCAACAGCAAGAATTTTGTTTTAGTTTCATATGACATTCAGTACTTCAGTATGAATTCAATAGGCTACGCCCACTAAAGAATGGAGCTGCAGATAACTTACATCAATAGTTCTTTGTGCTTCTGTCAATATCCGAATAATTGCATGATCGGATGTCATGTTGCATGAAAGAACTATGTGCTCAAATCGTCCATCAACAGGTATAGCAGTCCTCACAATGGGTTTAATATTAGCAAAGCTGCAGCAGAGGCAAAGAGAAAAGAAGAAAGTTTATGCATCAGCGCATTCCTGGTATAAAGGTTCAAAGATTCGCATCTATACATCTAAAAATTACTACTCCGAAATGGTAAAAGAGAAGTTTGTTACTAAGATTTCTCTTTTTCTTAGCATTATAGGAAGCTAGTTGGGATTAAGGTTTAGTTATTGCACACCAAGTATAAATTTTGCAGCCAAGCTAGGTCCTTAAATGGTACCAAAATTCTAATAATACTGGTGAAAAGATAGCACATGAAATCCTGCCAAATTTTGACCATTTTATTTCACGAATCTGTATGTGCAAATGGAATTTCGTTTACCTGAAGGGCTTCCTGACAATAATATGATAAAGACGACCTGGAGCATAAAGGCGCCTTGGATCTTTTAGCATCTTCTCCTCCATGGTGAATGTATCCTTCAGGCACATTATGCACATCAAGCATGGTAAACTACAGAAAAACAACACTTGTCAGCCTATGGGTCTGTCATACTATTCTCTTGGTATCATGAACAAATGACCTGATACAATGATGAACCAAATATTCAAGTATCAAAAAAATGAAGATAAAAAAACGTAGTATTACTCATTTCCCCTAACAGTGACACTAATAACTCCATTCATCAAGCTTCCCACTGTAAGTTTACAAGAAATTTTGGGCTCCTTATAGTAAGGGAAGTATATTTGATTTACTAGGAAATGCCATTTGTAAAAGTGTTCAACATCAAATTGGCTAGAAATTCCATTTTGCAGTAAGCAGGCAGAGATTTTGTTTTAGACTGTCATAGTCTGTCATGCTAAAAAGTTTTGCATTTAATCTTTAAATTTTCTCCGTTTTATGAATCACAAAGCGATACCACAAATCAAGAGTTGGGGGTTTGGGCAGCTGTACAATCAGTTGTGGAGTGAATATCACACCCCAATAATTACATGGCATAGACATCAAATTACATATCCGTTTTGGCCTATGGTACAGATATCAATTGTGAGTCTCCAACAATTATTTCAAAAATCACATATTTGATTTGGCATATGGCATGTGAACTAAGCTATTTATTAATTACTCAATCAAGTAACTGCTGTATTTTGACATATTTACTTTAAAATCACATATAACATGGACATCAAGAGTCAAGCTAAAAGGAGAGAAGACCTGCAGTCTTTTACCAGAAAAGTGACTTGAAAGCATTTTCCAGTGCTACAGTGGTCCGAGGTAAGAAATCATCCTGATTGGTCATGGAAAAGATGTGTCAAAATGCGACCATAAATTCTAAACAAACAGGTATATCTTGGACATAGAGCATCCAACAAGAAAAGAAATATACATGAGATATTAGACCATATTGATTATCAGAAACGTATCTTCCTTCATACATTTTTTTGTAAGTGTAGCTCTACATCCAACCAATAGATTTTGCTTCCAAATAACAGTTCAATTCCTTCAAACTAACAACATTTGATTCACTAATTGCAGGGAGTAATTGTCTGTCTCAAAACTATAAGTCACTTCATCCCACAACAGCAAGGATAAGACACACTACTTACTAAAATATAAGCACCATCCAAATGCTTCTCATGTTACATATGTCTGAAGAGAAACAGCGTCGTAAACTACCTCATAGTGACAGATACATTAACACTATGCAATAAGATCAAGCTATTTAACATTGTACTTCAAATGTGAAGCATTAATTCCAAAAGACAAGCTATGTGCCACTTAGGATAAATTTAAGTAAAGAAAAAAGATTACATGGTCTCGTATCAAAAAAAGGAAAACATCGCCGAACTCGCTTATCTGGTTGACCTTTACATTAAGTCCAATAGAACTAGTAAAAGTAAAGAAGATAAGTGTATCAGACAACAAAGAGAACCTACATGCTTACCTGAAGTACAATAGAGTTTATGATGTCCGCATATCTCACAGCCAAATTCAGTGAGACACACCTTGCAGGAGCAATTGCAAAACACCTGATCCTTTTTCTGTCTAAGAGCCCCAACTTTTCTCTGTTCTTCACAGTCAACATCGTCAATAGCGTTACCACCCCTGCTCCTAAAGAATGCCCAGCAAATGTCAAGGTATAATCGGGATACCTCTCCACTAATTCCTTTAAAACTTGTGATTCAGCTTCCCAAACCCATTCAGCTGCCTTTAACAAACCATTATGAACATACCCCCCATCAAATTCTGCTTGCCCGAGTTTATCGTCGAGTAAGACCAAAAAATCACTCTCCTTAGCCAAATTAAGACCCCTAATTGCTACAACTATATCAGCATTCTGATGATCAACATAGATTAAATAAGGAGATACTTTCCCCTGGGTATCTTCATGACTTCTTTTTACAATCACCCAATCTGGATCAATGCCATATCCTCCAGGTGGTGTCCATATGGGGTTTCTAATATTAACCTCATATACTGCTATAATATATCTACAAAACCTTGGCACTGGCTCAAATTCACTAGCAGTTGCAAGTCCCCAATTTTCACTTTCACGGCCAGCAGTATAAAGGAACTTCTTCCACACCCAACGTACACAAGCTAAACAATATACACATTCAACAACTGGAACACAACAGGCAACTGACATTGGTCCCTACCAAACACTCATCTTCTAACAATTCAACAACGACCAACTATTTTTCAAGAAAATGAATGACAACACTGTTCAGCAAATCGGTCATTTCTTGTAGAGCACATATTGGATTTTACAAGGTTTTGTAAACCAGTTGAGCTAACTCAATAATCAAGATTATGAGTCTCTTTTGTATAACCATGCTGTCCTGACCATCTTTCGCGCACCTAGACTAAATCCACCGGCCAACTCCCACCAGCAACAACTACAAATATATCAGGTAATTCTATCCACCAAGGCTACAACAGATGGGAGAATCACAATTATGAATCTTTATTCACTCAATAATCAAGATTGGAACTTTATTCATAAAACAATAGTAAAAAGACCTTAAATTACCGGTACAACAACTGGGCAAACACTAACTGTAATCATCATCAATACAAACTTCAAGAAAAATACTAGAAGAAAGGGAGAAAAAGGGGCTAACTTTAAAACATAAAAAGAGAGAAATCACTCTGAAGGGGAAAATGGGATAAAAAGCAGCAGCACACCTGCAACTAAGAGTCAAAAACACCAATCTTTGTGGGGTCCTTTTACAAATTGAGTGAAAGAATATTTTGGGATTATGCCAAGATCCTTTCTCTAATTGTACAGGTTTTATGTTTAATTACTTACAACTAATACTAATAGTAGTACTTTTTTTATGGTTTACAAGTAATGATGATGGCCTGTGTTTTGTTATGATTTGTGTGTGTGGAGAAAACAGTTTCAATAATTTTGGTATATATTCTGTGAGGTTGGTAGAAGTTTCTTGTCAAGGGTGATAAGGAAAAAAAAAAAAAGAACAAAAAGGAAAAAGAAAGAAAGGTGGTTTCTTATGAATTATTGACATTTGCTAACTTTTGTCATACTTGTAGTTTTGTATCCCAGCTAATGTGTCTATTCTAATTAGTGTTCATATAGATAAAAATGGAAGTTGTTTTCTTGGGTTCTTTTCTTTTTATGCTCACTCCATCTTTCTTGTTTGGTGGATCTGATCTATAGTTATGGGACACGACATATCAAAAGGGTCAAAGAAGGAATGCCATTTTAGTTGTTATAGTTTTATTTTAAGAATCAAATAATATAAGTTTTTATTAATGCTTTAAAATTTAGTTTTTATTCATATTGATATGAGAAAATTTTGGACAAATCTTCTATTCTATGAATGCTTAAATACTTTTCGTATCATTCTTGAATATTTAAATTTTAATTTTAAAATATTAAATTATTATAACATAATTTAACTTTAAAAATAGTTGAATTAATTTTCAAAAAGCGAAACATGACAATTAAAAAAAATAGGAGGAGCAATATTGTCCTCCCTTCTGTCTATTTTGCTTGTCATTATTATGGCTTGTTTAATAGGCGTATAAAAATAATGCAAGACATGATGAATTAATAATGTTTGTATTAATTATGCTAATATTAGTTTTGAGATTTTTTAATGTAATGTTTTGCTTTGATGTGCCAAAATAATATGTATTGCATGATTTTTTTGAAAAAAATAATATTATTTACAAAAGTAACCTCCACAAATATGGTGGTACAGAGATGTTGAAAAGGTTTTTGAGGGGATAATTGTGTATTTTACTAATATCATAGATTTTCATGCATTAGTTAAGCGTAAAAAATATTTACTGAAGTTTAAGTGGGTGTATTTGCCACATTTACAAATTTTGAAGGTGCTAACTCTATAATTAGAAACTACGTGGGCTTTATCATCAAAACATTAAACATCATCATACTTACCTAATTACTAAAACTACCCTTCTTCCCGTCAATATACAGAATATAAATGCCGTAATTGTAATCAGAAAAACCCTAGCTAAATATCTAAGATTCTCTTTAATTTATTCACTCACAAATCTTGTGCCAGGTACTTGGTGTAAATTCTTGGAGTTACAAAGTTTTATTGGAGCTGATTAGGTTAGTGTGCTATTTATACGCTTAATCAGTAATATGAGCTTCGTTTTCTACATTAGAATAGACATCTAGTAATATATATTAGTAGTGTCGGAGTCAAGGGGATTCCTCCGCCCCTGGATATTAGTATATTACATATATGTGTGCGCGCAGTTCTGTTATGTTATTTGTTGTTTATAGAAAGTTAATTTAGGGAGTATTAAGCTATTTTACATAAAGGGTAGTTGGATATATAGTTTTGGTGATTTTATTGGGAATGAAATTACTTAGCTTATTTTTGTTGAGCTATATGGATTGTTTTGATGAATACATATATACTTTCCCTTTTTAATCTAGTTCACACAAAAGGGTAGTTGGATCTCTATTTTTGTGATTACATCACTTGGTTATGTTTTCTTAAACAACATTGCCGCAAGAAATAAGTTAGACATGAACTTGGTATTTGGCATGGTATCTAAATTTTTTTGTATTGGTATCTGAGGTTGTTTTAGATTATTTTGAGAATATAAACTAATATAAACTTTAGTGTGCCCAAATGGTTTAGATTAGTTTTAGAATATAAGCTATTTTCTTGAATGTCTTCCAAGTGTAGGAAGTGTCAAAGCCAACTTGGTTAGTGGATTTTGCCGGTTTCGAAAAAAAGAGCGTTTGAACGCATTTTTTTCACATAAAAGTACCTGCTACTGTGTACAGTGTGACAGGTTCTTTTGATTTAGACACATAAAATTTTTAAATCCATAGATTCTGCTAATTAAGTATGGTTATTGATGCACAAGGAGTGTTGAAGTAGTTTGTATGATCAGAACCAGACATTTGACATTTATGCCTATCATGGTTGAATAATTGCTGCTTACAATCACTAGTCTGGTTCTTACGTGCCTTGGTTATTTGTCGGGATGACTCCAAAGCAGCCAAACACAGGCCTTTCTGTGGGTCTTAACAAAGGACACATTGTTACTAAGAAAGCATTGGCTCCACGCCCTTCTGAAAGGAAAGGGGTAAGTTGTTTTTCTTGGTTTCTTATCTTTCGAATTGTAAAACATTCAATGATTCAGCTTACAAGAGCGTGACCTAATGTTGACAAGAGATTAGGGCGACTAACATTTATTCCATATCAATTTTCTGTTTGTAAACAATAAATTTATAATGTGATTGGCCAGGTTGAATCAGCATAATTGTAAGTAAGACTTTCCACAAGATTGTCCTTAAATAGGAGATTGATGTCTTTGACAAAATGCAACACTCTTGGCCCAGTTTACCACCTCTCCATACTTGATCTCTTCGGGTTTTAATGCTTAGGATGCTAGGCATTCTGGAATGTAAACTCAAAAGGATTAAGTTACTCTGCAATGTCTAAGTCCAATAGGAGACACTTCTGATAGGTTTGCTTCTCTTTGGCTCTTGTGTAGAAAACCAGTAAGAGAATACATTTTGTTAGAAGCCTTGTCAGAGAAGTAGCTGGTTTTGCACCTTATGAGAAGAGAATTACTGAGCTTCTTAAAGTTGGAAAGGACAAACGTGCTCTTAAGGCAGCCAAGAGGAAGCGTGGCACTCACAAGAGAGCAAAGAAGAAGCGTGAAGAAATGTCCACTGTTCTCCGTAAAACAAGGTAATTGACAGCATTTTCAATGTGAATATTGTACCTTTTTGCCTATTGACGTTCCATTTCTGTTTCCCCTGCCCCTACGTTGTCGTACCCGTTGTGTGTTTGACTAGGTGCTTATCTTTGTCCTTTGTGATTCAGGGCTGCTGGAGGTGGTGAAAAGAAGAAATGAGTTGCATGCTAACACCTCTTTATGAAATTTTAGGTTCAGAAACTGCTTAGCCAAGATATACTATTTTCTGAAATTCAAATATTAGGGTTTTCATCATTTTTATTGTTGAAATGCAACTCTCAGATTTTTGTAATTTCTGTTTCAGAATGAGAATTGTTCGAAATTTTTAATGTTTAGATTTGCAACTCTATTATATGTGAATTGAAGCTGTACTCAAGTATAGTTACATATTACCAAAAAGGAGCAACTGTATTTGATCACCTCACTGATTAGGTAGTCTAGCCTATAGATTTGCTAACTGTGGCTGGTCGAGGCAATGACCAAGTACATCTTCCTATTGTCAAAGAAGTGGCAAATCTGTGATTTTCAGGCAATCCTGAATCTGATTCAGTGAAAGTGCAAAGTTGTCTTGAGTGGAACTTGGTGTCTTTCTGTGTTTGCTCTATTTTTGCAATGTTGAACCAAGCAGTTTTCCTTTTTCTGAACAGCTTCAAGTTGAAAGTTGTGGGATGTTGTTTGAAATGTTTGAGATCTTTTTAACCATGGTTGTGTAGTGGGTTAAGGCGTGACCCCTGACCTGTGTATCAAAATCCAAGAAGTGAATACACAGAGAAGTGGGACATAGTGGTTGGGCTTTATTTGTGAAGTCTCTATTTCTCGGTAATCAAAGCCCAAAGATCTAGGAATTAGCCCATGCTTGACTAGCCAAGTAGACAAATGGCCCTGCATCTTTCTTCTCTCTCCCGCATTTTTATTTGGATAAGTATTTCACTTTTACAATATCCATATGAATTATGTCTCCTCTCTCTATAAATATAAAGGATTTGTTCCATTATTCCTCACTAATAATAGTGGAATCAATGGCGCATAGTAAAAAGAGCGAAGACTATTAATAAACCAATTCAATAAATTTGCTCATTTTTTTAGGAAGACACTTGATATAACAAGCAAATTGACTGACCCACGTGGCATGTGAGGCACACCATAAGTTTTTTCGTAGTATTATTGCATATTTGCCTGTTGATCCGACATATTCTGCTTTCACCTTCACGTACTCTGTTCAGTAGCTTTTGGTTTGCACTTTCTAGTATTCAGTTTCTTTCCTCACCATTATTTTTCCCCCTAAAATCTTCTATCGAATTCCAAAAATCAATGACTTCAGTTCATAGTTATGTCGTAAACCAACAAGCTAGAATGATTTTCATTGTCAATCATTGATAACAATTCACTACTGCGTAGGAAATATGTTTAGGTCAATAGTTGCAGAGTTAAATTTTAATAAATACTCAATACTTCTAATTGAAAGGGTGTCCACCATGCATCTTCCGTACAAATCGCTCAAACTCCATGAAATTGTGTTTCTCCAGTAGAGTTGGGCCCAACCTGAGGTAGTTACAAACAGATAATCGGCATCTACAAGATGGATCACCCAAAGGCTTAGCATTCTCCAAAATCCTGTTGTAGCCTTCTCTATGGTAAATCGGACGTGCGTTCTCACCCGCAGCTGGTATGTCGGCGTCCCATGCAGCAATTAGCACCTGCAATTTTGTGTCCCCTTAATCAAAGTCCGAGTATATCCAGTGAAGCAGAGATAACATACGAATATTACACTGCATGCAGATGGTTTCCATCCAAACGATGTCCATTCATAGAGAGAAGTGCAAAACCATAATATTCGATAAATGGATCATTGAACTTTGAGTATTCCATTTACATGAGACGACAATGCATATTTGCAACCTCGAGCACACACTTTGAACTAACAAATGTTACCTCAAAAACTAGTTTGTTAGGGTCAGCTGATGCTTGTAGAAACTCCTTTTCCCCAACTGGTATCTTAGGGTCAGCTAGTGCTTTTAGAAACTCCCTTTCCTCATCTCGTGTGCGTACTTCAAGACATGCGAAATTCAGAGTAGATTCAAGTCTTTTCAACATTGATGCAACTTGAGAATAACAACGGTAGTAAAAGCCAGCTGTAAGTTCAGCTGCATGGCTATTAGTATTGCGCCACCAATGGATTCCTGGTAGCTGCTCACCAATCAGAATGTATCAGAAACCGAAATCAATAAATAACATTTAAAGGAATATCATTTACATTTTACCACCTTTGCTGCAATAGGAATGCCTCTAAATGCCAAATGTGCCAAGCCAAGTACTTGATCGGCGTGATCGATTAAAACTTGAAAATACCAACGCGAGAAGAAACTCCCGTAAAAGCTAGTATATTCGCCATCATCATGAAAAAACTCAGTATTTTGTGGTATCGAATTAATAGAACCTGTATTTTCGGATCCTTTACCAAAGGATGAGGCTCCCCATGTCTCTGCTGCCTTTTGCAAGCTCTTAAACAAGTACTTATCATAGCACTGTTAAGGATGTAAGTATACATGATTAATAATATATTACAACTATATATCAAAGACCATAGGTAATTATAAAATACGTGGGAAAAAGGTCCCAAAAATATATAGCTCAATTTAATCTTGGGGTGTGATCGACTACAAGAATTCACATTGTTGATCACCATTGGAGAGGTTAAACTTACCTGAAACTCACCAATACCGGGATATTTCCACCCAAATTTTGCAGAATGAGAAGGGTATCGTAATTCTCCACGTGGACCAAGTCCAATTTCAATCTGAGAGATACTTCCATTTTCAAAGAACTCATTGAACACCATCCGAAAGCTTCTCATCAAGTCAAAGTAAACCTATAAGAGCAAATTAGTCATTGGAATGATACACCATAAAACTTCATTTGTTTCTC
Source organism: Capsicum annuum (assembly GCF_002878395.1). Lineage (NCBI taxonomy): Eukaryota > Viridiplantae > Streptophyta > Magnoliopsida > Solanales > Solanaceae > Capsicum > Capsicum annuum. Next base: position 144,544,256 of record NC_061118.1, read on the forward strand.
CCATATGAAAATTCTTCAAGAAAGTGATAGTGTTACAGCTTTAGCATGATTATTGGATGAGTATTTGAATAGCCAATAAAAACAAACGATAGCAATTTATTGACATAATTTAGCACTATTTTAGTAAGTGTTCTACTAGCTGCTAACATAATTAAGAGCAACGGTATTTACCTTAAGCTACTTTATTTTCCTACACTTTGATATAAAAAGGCATTAACTAAGAAGAAAAAATATTTTAAAAAAATTACCTCATGAGCAGTTCGTCCTCTTTAAACACGCTCCCTGTCGATTCCCCATGTGAGACATTCATGGTTTCTTCTTTGTTCTTTATCGGTGAAAAATATGTCAGGATTGTTATAACCAATTTCCATGACCCATTGTGGGAGGGGAATATAAACATCATCACCAGAGTTTCCTTGCATTCATGGAAGGACATTACCACCTGGAAATCTTTAAGGTTCAGTTGCTTCAATAGAATATTTTAGAAAGGAAGAGTCAAAGAAGACAAAAAATCAAGTTGAAGAAGATACAATTTCATACAGCAGGCAGCTAAAGAATTAACCCGTATTTTTAATTTAAGATCTCGAATAATTTTGAAAAGCCTCTTATAACCAGTCCAGTTATAGCTCTGTGGAGTCTGCGCCTCCACTATGCCCCACCAGCACTCTATGGTGACGCCGTCAATATTAGTTGACTTCAAGGTGTTTGGTTGATTGAGCAGACCATCAACATCAACAATTTCACAGTCGCTGTTAATGATACCCAGCTGTCGTCATATTATTTTGAAGATAATTAGATCACAACAACACACACACACACAATAACTAACAATGATGAGTGAGTGATATTGAAATTGTAACAAAAAGTAAAATTCAAACTTACAGGTAGCGTAACATATATGGGAATATAAGGGGTACCGGTGAAATCTCGCTCTTGAGGAATGTCAGCAACCTGTGATCAATAGAGATTATGATGAATAACATGTCAGTTGGTACAGTTAATTAAACATACAATATAACATAAGGAGTGAGTATAATTGTTTACCTCTCTGGAATTATTAATTGAAGAGTCATGATCATGTCTATTTGATTTAGTCATACCCATAGCCATCGCCGGAATACAAGTTCTTCGAGGGTGTGAATTCACCATAATACCCTTCGCCGCTGGTATCCCGATTTACCTATAATTGGCAGTGAGAGAAGCTGAAATACGAATGGAAGAAAACGCCGCTGCCATTTCTCTTAAGGGGTTTAAGTGATGAGAGATACAAAACTGACAGATCCCCCAACAGGTGCACTGGTTGGTTCCTCTATTTGAAACAATGTTTTCATGTTTAAACTGTTAATTCTACTTATATTATACATTCAACTATGAAACTAAATATTTTCAAAACTTGTATATTTTCTGAAAAAAACATACTGCCCATATTTTCTAGGAAACATGCGTGTTTTTTTTTTTTTTTTTGGTATCCTAATTGCAAGTCACATAATTCGTCTCTTTTCTTCTGTCTAGCCTTTTCAAAAATACTAATTTAGGTGTACGCGTCTTATACATATACCTTACTTTAATCAGTTCAAACATTACACTAAATAGAATATTTATAATAATTAAATTTAATATATTTTGAGTATGTAAAAATGGAGAATTTATTTATTAAACCTAACCTTTACCAAAGATATTTTTAAAAGTCGATCGACATTCATCTACCACCTGTAAGCAATAACAAAATAATATGATAATAGAGATATCAAAATAATACAACTAAACTTATCCTTTACATAAAAAAATTCTTCAAAGCCGACCAATATTTATCTATCACTTGTAAACTGCAATAAAATAATACGATAACAGTGATATCAAAATAATACAATTAAACTAAAATTTTACACACAAAAAATTTTCAAAGCCGATCAAGATTCATCTACGAACTGTAAACTACCACAAAATAACAAACTAATAGAGATATTATGATAATAATAAACCTAATCTTTACCTAATTTTTTTTTTCAAAGCCGACCGACATTCATCTGGTATCTGTAAATTAAAATAAAATAATAAGATAATAAAGATATCAAAACAATACAATTAAACCTAACCTTTACACAAGAAATTCTTCAAAACCAACCAACATTCATTTGGTATCTGTGAATTAAAATAAAATAATGAGATAATAAAGATATCAAAATAATACAACCAAACCTAATCTTTACACAAGAAATTCTTCAAAGCCAACCAACATTCATTTACGACCTGTAAACTATAAAAACAGAATATTATAGTGATCATAAAGCTTCGATTTTGATCCAACTAATTCTTGACTGAGCAAAAATTTTGACCCTAAAGAATGATTTTGAACGAAAAGAATGAAATATATATATACATATAGACACACACACACATATTGAATTCTATTATATTGACAAAAACGGTGAAGAAGTTGAGAGTTAGAAAATCAAGCATCCACCAATCTAGACATGCAATCAAATCAAGTTAGATGACCATCAATCATATTTTCTCAATAAGCAAACCGATTTGTTCTCTAGTTTAACGTACATCTCAATATTTATAAAAGTATTTCTTTAATAGAGTCCAATTTTAGGAGTATTTTTCTAGTTGAACAGTAGAAAAGAAAATATTAATTAATTCTCCTACCATATATTTTAAGAGTCCCTTATATTTTAGGAAGTCTGGTTAATATAATAAAAATAACTAAATAATAAATTTAAAAAATAGTGAAAAAACAGTTTTGTCTAAAGGAGAGTCTTTTAATGAAGGACAAAAAGTTCAAATCACTTGTGTAAGGGTCTTCACACTTTTAATATATTATAGATATAATTAATCTATTATAAATATAGTATTAAGTTCAAAAGTTATATTTTATAGTTATCAAATATAATGAGATAGTAATTTGAGATATACCAAACAATTAATTAAATTATTGCAAATATAATTCATTAAAATTAAGTTAAATGATCCCTAGTTGATTGGATCAATTTAGTAATAAATAGGGTGATATTACTCAAATTTAAGTTCAAAAGAATTTATAGTTATCAAATATGTAACTAACTAAAGTTGAGTTAAATGACCACTAATTGAATGATTAGTTATATTTAATGATGAAGAGGATGTTGTTAGTCGAATTTAAAAATAAAAATTAGATCAGATTGCGATCTTGATTAAATTTGTTACAGCAAGTAAGTTACATAACAGTTGTTGGAATATTATGCTATAGTAAGTACATTAGTTGCTGAAAATTTAATAGCAACTGATTAATTATGCTACAACAAGTATGTTAGTTGTTGAACATTTTATAGTAATTGCATAGTTATCAAATACAATGAGATAGTAATTTGAGATATACTAAAGGATCAATTAAACTATTACAAAGGTAATCAACTAAAATTGAGCGAAACAATCATTAATTGATTGGATCAATGATATTTAATAATAAATAGGATGGTGTTAGTCAAATTTAAGAATTAGAGATAGATTTGACTGTGGCCTTATATAATGAGATAGTAAATTGAGATATACTAGACGAACAATTAAACTATTGCAAATGTAGTAAAGTAAATTAAGTTATATGATCAGTAATTGATTGAATCAATTTATTTAATGATAATAGGGCGAAGTTAGTCTAATTTAAGAATAAAATCTAAATTTGATTATGATTTTAATTGAATTTGCTACCGTAAGTTGTTAATTGCTAGAATTTCATAGTAATTGTTGAAATATACTACATCAAGTACGTTAGTTGCTGAAAATTTCATAGAAGTTGTTGAATTATACTACAATAAGTATATTAGTTGTGGAACTTTTCATAGCAATCATTGTATTAAAACAACTAAAATTGAGTTAAATAATCATTAATTGATTGGATCAAACATATTTAATTATAAATAGGGTGATATAAGTCTAATTTAAATTTAAAAATTAGATTTTGTAGTTATCAACTACAATGAGCTAGTAATTTGAGATATACTAGACGATCAATTAAACTATTATAGATGTAGCCCACTAAAATTAAATTAAATGACATTTATTGATTGAATCAATCATATTTAAAGATAAATACAGTGATATCAGTATAATTTAAGTTCAGAAGTTAGATTTTACATTATCAAATACAATAGGATAGTTAGATTTTACATTATCAAATACAATAGGATAGTAATTTGAAATATACTACGCAATCAACTAGACTATTGTAAATCTAATCAATAAAAATTGAGTTAAATAATCATTAATTGATAGGATCAATCATATTTAATGATAAATAGAGTGATATTAATCTAATTTAAGAATAAAAAATAAATTTAATTGCAATCTTATAATTTGTAACTTGTTATATATGATACTTGTACTATTACTAAATCTGTATTACCTGAATAATCTATAACTTATTAAATATTTGATTCATCGTTTATAACCCGTATTACCTACAATTTCACACTAGTGACAAAGTAACATAGCCACTCATCAGAAGCCAACATGCTAATCGATGAACTCCTCGATAAGTCTTCTAAATTCAGAAACATTTCTTTCCAAACAAGAAAATTTGAATACACGCTAGAAAGAATACTAAAGATGACACATTTTACTATTACCCACCAAGAATTTGGCTAGATACTAATGGATATCCTATTAATTTATGATGAAATTAAGATCAAGAATGTATTTCTAGCATGGCAAGTATAAGAACGGTCCAATTAATAGAGCTCCTAGGAAAGAATATAGCTCGAGTAGATATCATAGATATTAGTTGCTAGTCTTCTAAGGATTTGTGGACTTGAAAGAATGAGTGTATTGTACTAACCATGAATGAACATAATCATATCGGAGAATTATGCATGGTCCCCATTTACCTTGGTTCGTTGATTTTTATGGCAGATCACTGGATTTCAAGTAATTTGAGTGAGTCTAGATACGTATGGCTTCCTTTAACTAGAGGAAGTAAGCGGGCAGTCAATGAACCAAGAGTACAGAAGAATGCTTATAATTTTTTCATATATAGAGCAAGTTACTAGCTTTCTACGAAGTATTAGCACTAACTAGAATTACAAGATATCTATTTGAACAACTTGTAACCTTGTTGGAACTTGCATTACACACAACTTTTTGCCATATACATCAAGATACATAATTTTATTTCTTATGCCCTGTTAAACAACCAAAAGCTATTTGAAAAGTGTTTTTCTTTGACCATAATCGTAAGTGGGTCCACCTCCGCTCTAATAATTTTTGCTCAAGTAACTATTAATATATCTTTTGATGGATGACAAGTGGGCTGATAAATATGAAAGATTGAGATTGTTTTCGATCCAACTTATCTGTTAATTTTAAATAGATGTAATAATATTATTCTTCCAAAATGATGTAAGAAAATACCAAAGGTTTTAATAATATTATTCTTCCATAAAACCTTTGGTATTTTCTTACATCATTTTGGCTAAATCTCACCCCACTTTTCACTTTTCTGGCAATGCCTTGATTTTCTTCCTTTGTATTTTTAATTCATTAATTAATGATCCATCACTTAACCATTTTCATCATGTTAGTAAATACATTTTTATTTCTTTTTTAATTACTTTTAGAACTATATATAAAATTTGATCAACATTTTAAAATGTATATATCACTCTCTAGTTTGTGCACACAGTAAAGGACTTATTATGTCCAATAGTCATGAACCGCAGGAAATACTAGCTTCGTTTATATACCACACTAGCGTGGTACTCGACTCTCCAAAATATCAATATGTAAATAATTTGTACCAATGCGGTTCTCGAACCTCCAAAATATTAATAATATAAGTGACCATATCTGTATCGACATGGTACCCGATCCTCCATTACCATATTATGTATTTCATCAAACATATTGATTCTTAGGATACATCACGCCATAAATTTGCAATGCACACATGCAATCATAACATTCCATAATTCATTCATACGTATATTATAAACCAACTATCATCAAGTTGCATGCATGTCGAAGACTAATCAACGAACATCTAAGTTAGGGCCACATATATACAACCAAATTGAGTTAAAATCCAACTATAACTTACTCAACCTTCATTCACTTGGCAATGTCAGCTCTATTCAGATTAAGCCCGAAATTTATGTTCAACGACTTTCAACCCTTACATTCGATATTTCATTTTTGTATCGTACAAATATCAGATCATTAACCAATTGCTCAATCGTCCGATCCTATTTGGTCTCTACCGTTCTAGGTACTCTAGTTAGATCGTCTATACATGTTTTTATCTTTCTTACATATAGTTAGATCGTAGCTTTGCAGCCATATACACATATAATTAAGTCAAGCACAACATAACATACACTATCACTCTTAGGTTCACTCCTTAGATGAGATGATTACACACAGTTAAGTTATTATATCTATGAAAGGATACTTGCTACAAAGGGATGGTGATAAATGAAGTGCGACTATAGTGCATGCTACAGAGGAGAGGGTGTGTACCCCCCTCCATTTTCTTGCTTGTTGTACCTCCTGGGTTTTTAATCTAATTTATTCATTTTCAAAAAGCAATTGCTCTATTTGTCCATTTCATTTCAATACCTCGTTTTATTTATGACTCTTCAATTTACAATTTAAATAATTATAATATTATGTTGAAAGGGAAACTCCATTTTATTTCTTATTTGATATTCAACTCACTTCTTTAAAGCTTATATTTCAATTATTATAGATTCGAAAAAAATAATTTAATTACAACAATTAAGAAGAAGGATTAAAACAGTGGATGTGTATTTTGTCCAACAATATATGTAATTTAATTTTAACTTTAATCCCTTTCTCCATTTCGTGCACTTTAATATCAAAATAAATATAAACACCAATAGATAGTAATTACGCTTTAAAAAGAGGCAATATAATGGTGAAATAACAGTTACTATTAGTTAAATATGAATTAGATGCGAATCTCTAAGTGATGATCGCGTAATAGTTAAATATTTGGATAATAGCATTTTGGTCCCTACATTATAGTTATATTTTTTATATTAGTCTTTGTGATATTCGACCAATTATATTTATTCAATTAATTGAAAATGTGTGTTTTTAGTCTTTTTATATTATATATTATGTTTGAACTACTTTTAGAATGTAATATTGCCATCAAATATGGATTAACAATACAAACTTAATATAACACACGAATAATTAAGTGGTGAAACATCTGATAATTATAGTAAATTGAAGATATCTAAGGTCAAACACGTATTAATAGCCCACATTTTAATTAATTGGAGGTTAAATATATTTAGATAAATGTCACAGAGATCATAATAATAATGAACCCTTATTGACTTGATATTTTTCTTGAGAAAAATATTTGTTAAGAACTTATTCTACCTTAGATATTTTCCTTATTTTATCTTTTCTATCGTATCAAGTTTAAACCAACCCGTGACCAAAACAGGTCGCTATTTTAAAAAATATGAAAATATGTCAGGTATAAAGTGGTACCAAAATATGGTAATCTTTACTTTTTCTCTTTCACTTGTAGTGTGGGGAAAGAGTGAACTGACGGGGTTCTACTAATTGAGTTAAAGAAGCAAACTCTATAATATTCAATATCAATTGTTTTCGTCATCGTTCAGCAGCACGTTTGGAATAAATCAAAATATTTTCATTTTGAAATTTCATTGGACTTGACTGGAATAATGGTGCTCCATTCGGCGCCATTAGAATAACTGTGTAGTTTTAAATGACTATATGTTCGGAATATCCTAATTGAAAAGTTTTCAACCTTTCGACCGAAATTGATAACCCTGGATGATGCCATAAAATTAAAAAAGAAGTTTTTAAATTGGCTCTTTAATTATAATATTCAGGATAACAACATTCTTGAAAGTATCAAGGGCTCTACCCTCTCGCATAAAGTCTTACGCTCTTATCGTCAGCCTTCATGGCTTTTTGCTAGTTATACCTTTTTTTGAACGACAGTTTGACTAATGAACGTTACCTTTATAAAAAATGTAACTCATTTTTTTGTGAGATATCATTTTTATTTGTACATAACTCACTAGAAAAAGTAAGTTGTTTGTGAGTTATATCAATGAAAATTATATAACTCACTTTTTTAGTGATAAATACTTTTTTATTTATACATAACTCACAAAATTAAACGAGTTATATTTATTTTTATAATTTATTTGAATTCTTATAGAACTCATTATTTTGTAATTTTTAATCTGTTTTAATTTTATAAAGCTCACTTATTATGTGAGTTATGCAGTAAGTCTCACTACAACAAAGTGGAGAATTTGCAATAAAAATTTTTGTTGCCAAATATTGAATATTGTTGTGAAAAGCAGTTTTGGCAACGAAAAAAAAGTAGTTGCATGTCGTGGAAATTACAGTCGTGGCAAAAATTTTTCGCCATAATTAAAAAAACTATTGCCAAAAGTCAACTTAACGCCACAAAAAATATTGTTGCAATAAATTATATTTAGTTGGAAAAGCATCATATAATCATGGCTTGGGAAAATATTTTGCAACAATATAATTTTATTGCGACAAACTAGACTTTTTGTTAACAATTCTAATTGTTGCAAAAACTAGTGAAAGAGTTAGTTAATAATCTATAATGAAGTTTTTTGTAATCTATAATGAAGTTTTTTGCCAACGGTTGTTATTGTGGCGATAAATTACTCTTTGCCAATAATATTTTATGTTCTACCACTTTAGCAACAACTTAAAAAGTAGTTGCTATTTACACAATTCACTTTTCTTCAAGAATTTTTAAAAACTAAATATATATACATATATATTATATAATACTAGAGAGGTCAATACTTGAACACAAATGCCTTAAATGTTTAGTCTGAAATACTAAATACCCCTAAATAGCATATGTTAATTTGCAAACATAATAAAAATATGTATCCACAATCATTAAATCCTAATATATTACTAGTAGTAAACTAAAATAGATATCCCAATCTCCTGTGCATTACATGAACCATGTTGACAGCAATATTGATTTAGGTATGTTCATTGTCCAACAAAAAAATAATTCTGTTAAAAAGGAAATCAAAAAGTACGCAAGTACATATTAAAAAAATAACTTGTATATGTAATCACAAGTTATTATGGAGTTATGTTACAAGGTTTCTACTGTACAAGCAAAAAGAAAGTTATAAGAAAGAAATGGATATATATGTTGCAGAAATTGCACGATAACAAAATTAATCAGTTGAAACATTGATAATCAAGTCACGTAATTAACATAGATATTACCAGACACTCAGCAAAAGGCAATCCACAAAATTGACTAAATATAGCACAAGACTCTTAATATGTGACAGGTTCAAGAGACTCAAAACATATTATAGTTACTGAAAAGGATCTCATCACAACTTTTGGACCATTGACAAACCAATACTCTTTTTAACATTCACGATAATAAGCAAAGAATGAATATATTAAAGTACATACAACATAAGAACTCTAGAATATATAAATCATTACACAGCAAAGAAATAAACATCTCACACCAATTATCATCACACACAGAAAACAAATGCTGTCAACATAAGTCTGTTTGAGTGTAAACGTGCTGCTTAAAATTTTGATTGTATCAAAGAGGCTACACTTTCATCAACTTGAAAAGCCTTGGCAAGAATATATGTTGCTATAGGTGGTTCTGATCCAAAAACTGCATTAGCAATGCTTATAACACCAGGATTCTGGCTACTCAAAGTAGCAATAGAAATAACATTTCCATATCCCATGCTGCGTTGGTAGTGAACAAGTCCTATTGAAAAAATAAACACATCGCCTTTTTTGAGGAACTTATTAATAAGGTGATTTTCAGGATTTGAAGTTACAAAACCAACTTGAAGAGAACCTTCAAGGACTGTGAGTCTTTCAGTAGCTCTTGGGTGAGTGTGAGGAGGGTTAATTCCACAAGAGATTTTGAAGAAATTTAATTACAATACATTATGAATAAATTGATTTAGAACTGAGCAGTCATTTTGCGATAAGAAAGCAGATACAGAGGGTGGTGAAAGCTACACAAAGTGAAGCTGTTGAGGATGACAAATATGAAACGTGATAGTTTGTTACGATCTTATTACTATGTTTGGGACTTGAGTCCTACATCAGATAAAAGGGGAGCTGATGTTGGGCAGGCTTATATAGCCTTGGCCTCTTCCACCGTAATAGTTAGCTTTTAGAGTATGATTCTTCTAAGATTGTCTCAACGATATTGAAGTTGTGCTATTAGAGAATGACCACCCTTTAGCTTATATGAGCAAGGCATCAACAACTTTCTATGTATTAGAAGGATATGATGGGGATTGATAAATGGATGCCCTACTAGTTGGAAGACAATTCATCAAAACTTACCACTAAAATTTAAAATACCTATAAAAATAAAGAGTATACTTCCTTAGGCAGCAAAAGTGGATTGCCAAGTTCATAGGATATGACTCTATATATGTAGTTGATGTGTAGCAGAAATGGATTTCCAAGCTCATAGGATATGACTATATATATATATAGTTGATGTGTCCACATTTCCTATTGGTAAAGTTTAGTTGCATAGTTTGTCCACGGTCACCTCTGATTTTTTTTCTTGACTAGGATCAGAATTTCCTACACTTATGATCCACATTTGGTTCCAATTCAATTTACTTCTGGATACTTGCTATAACTTCTTAGTCTTTTGTATTTTCAAGGACCCATAATCACCGAATTTATAAAAATGATCACAATAAACTATTAAGTTTTAGTCTCACACCATCAGTCTTTAGATTCATTCATGTATATATAGACAGATACAAAAATATGAATTAGATGAAGTACACTTACCATAATACCATTCATAACACTTGTAGGACCTACCTCGTCTGAATTACTTGAAGTAGTAATAATGTTCGAAATTGCAGCAGGAAGAGCAGGAAGGATAGTCTGTTAAACATAGAACTAAAGAATTTGAATATGATGAAAATAAGAAATACAATAGTATCAAGAAACTAATAACAAGTAATACATCAAAAGACTGCAACAAGTTTTAACAAATTTTCTTCAACCGAATTTCAGTTTTGAGATGGATTTAAGCATGAAAGCAATTAATCATAAGTTTATATGTCTTAAACTAAGTACCTGTCCACTTTGCATATGAGAAACAAGTGCTGCAATACTGTCCTTTAGCTGTTTTTGCTCACCCACTAGACAAGCTTCCATTACTTCTCGATTTTTTCGCTACTCCTCAAGTTGATTTTGTACTTTCATCAGCTTGCATTCTACGTTTTCTCGTTCCTTTTGTTGTGCTTGCAATTGTTATTGAATTTTGTTCATAGATTTCCTACTTGAAGGCTTAACACCCGAACCTTGGCCACGACACCACACAAGTCCCGAATAACTATTATCTATCAAAGCTTGGACACATATTATCAAATGAGGTTCTTTTTGACTTTGAACTGGACGTGGTTTAGTAAAAAATGCTTTCTTGATAATCTGATTGTAAATAATAGATTCTACAAATAAAAACAAACAAATAGGACAAGGAATGATAATATCAATTAGCTAGCAGGTTAGATGCGTATGTCTCAAAAATAGATGTTGTGTGGCTGCCTTTTATTTCTATGTTACTATGGCCTGATATAAGTTTTATTTGGAAAAGCTCACAATACGATAGATACATATAGAATACACAATTACATTTAAGTGAGGTTAAGCATCACCATAAATTGTACTACAGGCTAAAATAAGATGACAAACTACATATTGTTAATTTACATTTAACGGAATTAGAAGAAATAATATTCTACAACTCATGGGGGTAAAATAGAATGCATCAATTAGAGGAATACAATCAATTTGCTATACTTCAGAGATAAATAATACAGTGAATTAGTTATGCTACACACACCCTTATCCTTCTTCTTCCTCCGATTAAGATAGTAGAACTAGAAAATCAACCCAGAAAACATGTTCACTGTGATTAGACAAATTAAGATTGTCCAATTTAATATTTCATTAACAAAAGATAATCACAATAAGTTATTTGGATAACTCCATCTAAAATAATTCTGAAAATAACTTCTTCACTTCCATCACAAGAATAAATCGCCCATAGAATAACTAATTAAGAATGCAAAATTAATCACTTACTGTATCCGACGAGTAGCAAGAGAAGCGACATAAAAGTGAGGCAGCACAAAAAAGCTCAATCTCGAATAACAAAATAGAAACCTAGCCAAAGAGGTAACTACAAAAATACTGGATTAAAAGACCGGGAAATTTTTTTTAGCTTTGCCGCATTTTTTTTGGCGGAAATTGAAAATTAATTAACCGCTCCTATAATTTAGGCTACAATTAATTCATTTTGTTAGCAAAAGAAAGTTTATTTCCAACAATAACAATTGCTTGATGCTAATTCTATTTATGTATAAAAATATTTATATTGCGCCTCTCAATCGGACTTACCTCATAGAGTTATTCCATCATTCTTTACTAGAGCTCGATCTAAGCCACTGAAGATTAGCTTCCATGGATTTCAAAATACTGTTCTCCAAGAGCTTCACTTTTGATTTGGGTATACCTTTTGTATGTGAAGCGTCTAATGGTCTTCTTTAACTATATTCTGATGGTATTATTTAAGTATAGTTTTTGGCTTTTTTGGGCTTTTGTATGTGTGGTCATTCTTTAAGTATTGTTTTTTTGCCTTGTGTACGTGTGGTTACAAAAAGTGTAATTACACCCCTCCGTTTCATTTTAATTAGCCTTTTTAATAAAAATAAATACTATCTCTTATTAGTTCTATCACTTACTAAATTAGGATAAATTTTATTATTTTTTTCTATTTTATTTCTATAATTAATATATATATTAAACATGAATTACAATTTTATTAATTTTTTTTATTTTATCCCTATAATTAATAGTATACATTAAACATGAATTATAATTTCAATGTCCATTTCTATGACCAAAGAATATTATCAATATGGATAAAAGATAAAGTAGTAAAATTTAATATTTAATTTATGATTTTAAATTACCGTTTAAATTGAATGTGCCCAACTAAAATGGAACGTGGAAAGTATTACCTATGTTCCTCTTTATTTGTGATAGTTTTTAACTTTTGAAGTCATATCATAGAAATTTTGACCAACATTTTAAATATATTTTTTAAATCATATTGATATGAGAAAAATTGCAACTATATTTTTCATAAGCCAAATATTATGACTAAAAAAACGGAGAAAAATATTTCCCATAAAATATGGCAACAACAATCTAAAACATTTGGCAATAAGAAAATTATTGTGGTTAGAAAGTTTTGTGTATAACAATAATCAAATTGAGTTGTTGCTATTTATTCAAATTCGCCAACAAAATTATAATTGTTGCTAAAATATTGTTGTCAATTATTTGAATTTAAAAGTTTTTATCTTAATAGTAGAATATGGCAACAAAATTAAAGTATTTTTCAACGAAAAAATAATTGTGGCTAAAGGTTCTATGATATAGCAACAACTTTACTATGTTGTTGCCATTTATCAATTTTTGCCAATAATATTTTACTTGTTGGTAAAAAGTTGTTGCACCGATTTTTATCGTATAAAACTCATTAATTATGTAAGTTATTCAAATATGATTAGCAATACAAGTAGTGGCGGAGTCAGGATTTTCATCAAGAGGGCTCACAAGTGAACAAACGAACTAACCGAAGGGGGTTCAACATCTATTATATATACATAAAATATAATTTTAACCATGCATATATAGTATAATTTTCTATCAAAGGAGGTTTGGATGAACCCCCTACCCAAAGTGTAGGTCCGCCACTGAATACAAGCTTAACTAACATATGAATAATCTAGTGGTGGAACGTCTAACATATATATGAATATATATATATATATATATAAGACTAATAAGCATGTTGATGTGGCATATTTCACAGGCCAAGAAAGATATTTATCTTTTTTTCTCCTATTTTTGTTTTTTCTTCAATATTTTATAAATCACTGTATTTATGGTTAAAAAAGAAACTGCACATTAATGTATGTAACTGTTGAATATTAATGGCTCTAATGCTTCATAATAAGTATAAAGGTATAATCCGTGCAAGGGAAGTAGGTGTAAGACCTCGCAAAAATTCTAAACTTAACTCAGTCTGTTAATGCTTACTAAGGGGTTCCAGACTTAGAAAAAATTTAGCTAAGTATTCATACTTAGAGTCATTTTAGCCTTTATAGATTGACAATCTTATTTCACGACCTTTTCGACCTTAGTTTGTCGATTTTCAAATTGATTCATGATCAAGGTCATTTGTAGGTCATCTCAGGCGAGTTTCGGATTTTTTCGACTAGCATAAGGGCGAGTTTGGATGCCCCAAACAGTGAGGGGTCGCGATGGCCCAGCGTCGCGAAGGCCAATCAACCCGACTAGGGGTCGCGTCGCGATGGGTACTTGACCCAAGTAGGGGTCGCGACGTGATGGCTGCCCAGTTCAACAATTATTTTGTTACGGGTTTTAGGGGTAAATAAGTCATTTTTTCCACCCATATTCAGCCATAAACACGAAATTCACCCTCAAATCATCAAAATATATTTTCTTTCTCTCAAACTCTCTGAAGAACAAGGCTTAGGATTTTTAATTCAAGACTCAAAGCTCAAGGATTTTACCATCAATTTTCTCAAAATCAAGCATAAAAAAATCTGAAGTGCTCATCCAAGGGTATCCTTTCACCCTTGGAGTTTAAGAACCCCTTTTAAAGTATGAATTATGAAATCCATGTTATGAATTGAATTGAATTGTGTGCATGTTGATGTTGTTGTGTAGTTTTCAAGTTGAAATCTTTGGTAGATTCCTTGAAATTATGATAGTATGTATGTTGAATTTTGATTCTATTCTGATGAAACCCTTGAACTATGAATTGAATTTTGTAGTCACATGTTGTAGCATGTTGTTCGTGCATAAAAATAAAGCTATGCCTCCTATGTGTTTGTCAAAATGCCTAACTGAATAAATATTGTGCATTGTGATTCATAGGTGATCTAAATGATGAATTCATGTTATGTTCGGATGTTCAAAATGACTCCCACGCTAAAGCTATGCTTTGAAGTGTTTGTTGAAATATCTATGTTGGTGAAATAGTGCTATTGTAACATGATAACATGAAATCTCCATTCATGCTCAAGTTATTGCATTACAAGTGATTGATGAAATTCCTTAATAAGTGAATTATGAACATGTGGCCATCGTGATGCTTTCAAAATTTATGTTATGATTTACTGTTTATGCTATCGAGTCCTTGATTATTTAATACCCAATAATTTAGATGTATACCTAGAGCTGGTGTCAATTACAGAATAGTTTAGGATTTAGGGTTTAGGGTTCAGGGTTTCTTTCTTTGCTTTTGATAAACACTTTTGACTCATTAATGATCATTTAATATTTTCATCCCATCGATCAGTAAATAATAATCTCTTGATTAAAACTTTGAAGTCTCACAACTTAATATCTACGTACATTAACTAAGAAAAATTGTATTGTATGATAAGTTTAAAACTTTTAGGATTTACAATTTGACATAAAGTCAATCAACAATAGTAATATGGTTAATCTATTTGTGGCAAATTTAAATTAAACACTGTTACATAACTTTTGGATAAACGATGAACGTTTCTAAAATTGTACATATCTCTGTTGTCTGTGTATTAGATGGTAATAATTTCCATCCTTATTATATAGTAATAGCATTGTACTATAAATAACGTATAAAATAGTTTACTCAATCTCCAACTTAAAGAAGAAAATGAAAATATAATCAAATAATCGAGTACGTGTTATTTTCTTTCCTCTTAAAGTAAAATGGAGACAATAAATCAACGAATTCACAACCAAAATAAGCCACGCTAAGTATAAAATTACACAATTAAGCCAGTTTCTATTGTGAAACCAAAATAGGCTTCACGGAATCATTTATTCCAATTTATGTCATTATTTTAATTGAGCCGTGACCGTGAGGAACAGTTTTAAAAAGATGTAAATTGGAATTAATAATTTTGAGTTATAAATTGATATTAAAATCTCTAATTTATTAAAAATAATAAAAATAATCGGAATTATTTGTGTCACTTTATACTTAACGTGACTTATTTTGGTTGCGAATTTATAAATCAAGACTGTTCTGAGTTAAGGAAGAAGAAGCAGTAAACAACAATAAAACAGTGAAAGGGAAATAAGATAAAGATAAAAAGAATAGCTATTCTATATTTAGCTAAGCATTCTCATTCATTGATCCAAAACAAGGACTGTACAATGCTTAAATAGTCAATACAAAGAGTGGAGTACAAGCTCCAGCTGGCTCTCCTTATACTAAAAATTAAATGCCCTTCAGTGGACTTAAAAGTGCCCAATCATTCAAACATAGCTGGCAATTGCAACATAATCGAAAATTGAACTTAAAATCTATTAGGACTAAATTGTAAATAAACTAGAGCTGAATTATTTAAGCTTTTAACTAACATAACTACCAGGTTCATGCTCCAAAGCCTGAAGTACTACTCTTCACAGCTTTCCAACCTCATTCTTGCATCATTCCCCTTTCTTAACAGCTTTCTTGTCCTCAAGAAGCAAAATCTGGAAACCTCAACTTAATTGTAGAATAATCTTCCCATGTTGCATCTTCTTTTGACCCCTGATTCCACTGCACCAAAACCTGTGGAATAGCTTTGTTTCCTCTCTTGATCATCCTTCTCTCAATAATTTCCTTAGGCTGCACACAATTAGGGGAAGATATATCCACTATTAGGGATGATTAAAATCAGCAGGCACCGCATAGCAAGGTTTCAATTGAGACATATGAAAAGTATAATGGATGGCCACTTGAGAACGTAGGGATAACTTGTAAGCCGTTGGACCAATCCTTTGCAAAACCTGATAAGGCCCATAATACTTAGCTAATAACTTAGAGAAATGCTTGTTGGACATAATGAATTGCCTGTATGGTTGAATCTTCAAATACACCTAATCACCTTCTATAAATTGTCTATCAGTCTTATGTTAATTAGCTAAGGAAACCATTCTCGGTTGAGCTCTAGTGATGTGAAACTTAAGCAACTCAACCTTGATTTCTCTAGTGATGAAACTTCTATCCACCTCTTCTTCTGCTGCATCTCCTGGAACATATGGGATGTGAATTGGTGGGGGTTGGCCATAAAGGGATTCATAGGGTGTAGTTTGGATAGCTGACTGAAACGTGGTATTATACCACCATTCAGCAAGTGACAAAAATTTGACCCAATCTTTTTAATTGTCAGCACAAAAGCACTTCAGATATGTTTCTACTATTTTATTAAGTACCTCTGTTAGCCCATCTGTTTCAGGATGGTAAGTCGTTGAGGTACTTAGAGTCACACCCTGCATTGCAAACAAATCTTGCCAAACCTTACTCATAAATATTAGATCCCTGTCATTGAAGATGTTCTCTGGCATCCCATGTAACTTGAAGATTTGATCCAGGTACAGCTGAGCTACAGAACTTGCTGTATATGGATGAGCAATTGCCAAAAAATGCCCATATTTAGTAAGCCTATCAACCACCACTAATATAGTAGTTTTACCTATGGATTTAGGTAAACCATCTATGAAATCCATACTCATACTAGCCCATGCTGTAGATGGTATTTGCAATGGTTGGAGTAAGCCTGGATAAGCAGCACTATCATACTTACTTCTCTGACAAGTTGCACAGTTCTTCACAAATTTAGTCACATTTTCTTTCAAGCCCTTCCAATAGAACAAACTTGAGATCTTCTTGTAAGTGTTTTCGATCCCCGAGTGACCACTGATATGTTTTGCATGCCATATATGCAGAATCTCTTCTTTCAGTGCTGGATCAACCCCCACAACCAATCTCTTCTTTCAGTGCTGGATCAACCCCCACAACCAACTTTCCCTTCCTTCTTAATTGCTGGTTAATAAAAGTGAACTCCTTAACCCCCTCTTCCTGAGATTGTATCTTCCTCAGAAGCTCCTTGATGACAAGATATTCATCTCAAATACACCTAATCCTATCAAATAACTCAGTTATTCCAGGAGTTAATACCATGGATGCTACTTCTCCCAATTGAACTCTTGATAGTGAATCTGCAGCCTTGTTTTCCCTTCCCTTTTTGTATTAAATCTAAAAAAGAACTGCATTAATTTAGTAATCTATTTCATCTGTGAACCAGTGTGTAACTTTTGATCCAATAAAAACTTTAATGCCTTTTGATCAGTCTTAACAATGAACTTTCTTCCCGTCAAGTACTGTGCCCATTTAGTTACAGCTAGCACTAATGCTAGAAGCTCCTTGTCATATACAGACAATGCTTGATGCCTTCTAGATAATCCCTTGCTAAGATAAGCTATAGGATGACCTTCTTACATTAATATAGCTCTCATTCCATAATCACGTGCATCTGTTTCCATAATGAAAATAAATGAATTGTTAGGTAAAGCTAGAACAGGTGCTAATGTTAATGCATTCTTCAACTTCTCAAAAGCTTGGGATGCTCTTTCATTCCATTGGAACCCATCCTTCTTCAATTGATCAGTGAGGGGCCTACTAATGATCCCATAGTGCCTAATAAACCTCCTATAGTACTCTGCTAGTCCAAGAAACCCTCTTAGCCCCCTTACATTTTTAGGTAATGGCCACCTTCTGACTGCATCAACCTTCTTTGGATCAATTGATACTCCTTCAACTGAGATTACATGGCCCAAATACTCCACTCTCTTAGCTTCAAATGAGCATTTAACTTGTTTTACACACATCTTGTGCTTCACTAGTAGATCAAATATTATTCTGAGATGCTCTAAGTGTTCAGATAAGCTCTTGCTGAACACTAGGATGTCATCAAAGAACACCAGTATAAACTTCCTGAGATATTCATTACACAGATGGTTCATTAAGCCTTGGAAACATGTGGGTGCATTAGATAGCCCAAAAGGGCATAACCAAGTACTCACAGTGACCTGCATGTGTTCTAAAGGCTGTTTTTGCAATGTCTTCCTTGGCCATCCTTATTTGATGATAGCCTGATCTCAAGTCTATTTTAGAGTAGATATTAGAGCCTCCCAATTCTTCCAGCAGCTCCTCTATGATTGGAATTGGAAACTTGTCTTTAATTGTTGCCTTTTTGAGCCCTCTATAGTCTGCACACAATCTCCAATTACCATATTTCTTGCCCACTAACACCACAGGGGAAGTATAAGGGCTGAAACTGGGTTGTATTATCCCTTGCTCCATCATCTCATCCACTAACTTGTCAATTACATCCTTTTATGCAGATGAATACCTGTATGGTCTCATGTTTATAGGATTTCTACCAGCCTCAAGAGGTATCTTGTGGTCGAAATACCCTTTTGAAGGTGGTTGTCCTTTAGGTTCAGCAAACAGTTGAGGGTACTCCTTAGCGAGGGCTAAAATTTCCTTTGGAACTGTTGCTTCTGAACCCTCTTCTCCACTTATTGGGCTCACTCTGATCATGAATAACTGTCCTTTACCTATAGCCATCTTCTCTAACCTCTTAGCTTCCACTGTTTTAACCTTGTCTACCACCCCCTTCAATACACAGTCATGTCCTTGATAGTGGTAGCCCAAAGTTAATTCTTGAAAGTTCATCTTCAAATCACCTAAAGGAAGTAACCACTGCACCCCAAGATTATATCACGTGATTTGAGGGGTATCAACAAAAAATCATCAGTGTATAAGACACCATGCATCATCCAGGAGAAGTATTTGCACAACTCTTTAGTGTATCTGTCATGTCCATCAGCTACATTAATGGCATGTGACCTAATCGTTTGAATGTCACCTTTCATTTCTCTAGCTAGCCTTTCATCCATAAAATTATGCGAGCTTCTAGGATCAATTAGGATCTGTAATGATCTCTTTTGACAATACCTTTCCACTCTCAGGGTGTGGTAAGCGGGAATTCCATGAAGTTTCTGTACTAAAATCTCACACACTTCACCTTGTTCTTCCTCTTTTTCCTGCTCAGGGTCATCCACCTCCACCACATCCTCTTCACTACTTCCCCCTTCTTCCTCCACCTCCAACAAGTACAGTGACTTTGCACCACCACATTTGTGCCCGGGAAAGAACTTTTTATCACAAAAAAAACATAATCCCTTCTGCCTCCTCTCATTCATCTCAGCAGAAGTTAACTTCCTACTGCTGTTTTTGTTCAAGTTCAGAGGTGCTTCCTTCTTGGTCTGAGAGTAATCCTTCCTAGTCCCAGCTCCTTTGTGGAGAGATTAATATGAGCTTCCCTTGTATTGAGAACCACTAGTAAAAGCATTGGGTTTAGTAAGCTTCAGCTGAGCTTGGACTTGAACTTCAGTGTTCCTAGCCAACTGATAAGCTTGAGGAAGAGAAAATGGTCTGTGGTTCTTAACAGAATAACCTATCTCAGGCTTCAGGCCAGTGATGAAGGCACTAATAGCATGCTCAGGTAAAATAGAAAGTCTAGTCATAATCTTATCAAACTCATTTATGTAATACTTCACAAATCCAGTTTGTCTCATCATCTTAAGCTCAGCCATGGGATCTTCATACTCAATCTCAAATCTGTCCATAAGAGCATACATATACTCCTTCCAAGTAGGGTAGGGTAAGCGTTGTCTACTCCTGATGTAAGCTAAATACCTTTCTATAGCCAACCTATCAAAGTGTAAGGCAACAACTCTCACCCTTTGATCGTAGGAAACTTCATCAAGAGAGAAAAACTGGTCTACCTTGTAAGTCCAAGATCTGAGACTTGTTCCATCAAACCTTGGAAACTCTATCTTGGATAATCTCGACAAAGGATGAGTAAAGTGACCATTAACAGGTGTCTGTACTGCTAATCCTCCACACACCCCAACTGGTGCTTGTCCCTGATAGCCTTCATAATGCATCTGATTAGAAGTTCCTGTAGGAGCCTGATATGGAGCTGATATCCCAGCTCCCATTTGACCAGCAGATTTAGCTCCTGTGGTGGGGTTTTGGTGCCCAGGTGGTATTTGGAACTGAGGTAAGGACCCAATTCCCATTTGATAACAAATAGGTGTCACCATAGTAGGTAGACCTTCTGAACGAGATGCAGAAACCCAAGTCATTGGCTGCCCTGAAGGAGTGTAGATCTCACCCAACCCTTCATTTTCATCTGTTCCTTTTCTCTTCTCATGCCTTCGTTCAACACCTAAGGATTCCTTAAGCTCAGCAAAAGATCTCTCATGTTGTTCCTCCATTTTATTTTGCCTAACAGAGAAATTTGCTAGCTCCACAGTCATTATGTCTAGCATAACGTCAATAGACATGGTTCCCCCACAGAGCTCAATAAAGTGCTCTGATACCAAATGTTGTGAGTTAAGGAAGAAGAAGCAGTAAACAATAATAAAATAGTGAAAGGGAAATAAGATAAAGATAAAAAGAACAGCTATTCTATATTTAGCTAAGCATTCTCATTCATTGATCCAAAACAAGGATTGTACAATGCTTAAATAGCCAATAGAAAGAGTGGAATACAATCTCCAGCTGGCTCTCCTAGTACTAAAAATTAAATGCCCTCTAGTGGACCTAAAAGTGCCCAATCACTCAAACATAGCTAGCAATTGCAACATAATCGAAACTTGAACTTAAAACCTATTGGGACTAAATTGTAAATAAACTAGAGTTGAATTATTTAAGCTTCTAACTAACATAACTACTAGGTTCATGCTCCAAAGCCTGAAGTACTACTCTTCACAGCTTTCCAACCTCGTTCTTGCATCAAAGACCATCCCTATTAATATAACGATATGTGACATGAGTTGTGATTCAACAGAACCGAACCGAATAAGCTTTAGCTTAGAACCTGTATTCCTGACAAGAAGCTCAAGTAGTATTTTCAAACTTAGTAAGCAAAAACAGTTGTAAGTCAAGAGTCATATACTTAAAATTATTCATTCCTACGCACCCATCTATATAGATACGTAATAGCTTTTTATTCATCGAGATTTAGGTAAACTTGGTATTGAGTTGTGAAGTTAATTTTAAAAAGATTTCACTGACTTTACATTGAATTCCTTCCCTAACATTCAACAATAGTTTTTATGTCTTGGAGGGTAACACATATTCATAACAAAAATCTCTTCCACTCAATAGATTTCTTATATTAGTTTATTTATATATATATTTATATATATATATATATATATTAGTTTCTTATGTCATACTATCTTCGTTCGTTTTTATTTGTAAAGTTTGACTTGATATATCTATTAAGAAAAATGACTAATAACATCGTTATTTTACATATTTATTCTTGTATGTCTTTTAAAAATCAATAACTAACGCAATGATTAAACATTCAAACTTAATACATATTATTTCATTTAATATATTACATCTAATGATCTAAAACAATGAGCATTTTTTGTTGGGGAACAATGATAAAATAATAATAATAATAATAATAATAATAATAATAATATTTAACCATTAACAATAATAATATAATAATAATAATAGCAGTACAATAGTGTATAATAATAATAATAATACTAAAATAATAATATTATAATTGATATAATAACTAAAACAGTAATATAATTACTTCATAGCAAGTTAATAATACTGAATATTAAATAAATATTATTACGATATTATTTTAAGTAATATATTAATCATACTTGAGTTGTGTTGGACACTATCCTAAGAAACTATTTCAGCAGTATCAAATGTTTCCTCAGAATTAAACAAGCACTTCCCTGATTAATTAGAGGATAGTCAGAGATTAAATAAGTCTTCCTTAATTAATCAGAGAATACATGAATCAACAAAATTATTAATACAAATAGCAACAAGTTATTTTTTAGAAGAAGCCAAATAAAGAAAAGGATAAAACAAGAAGAGATAGAGAACTTGAGATGGTTGAAAGGAAGAAGAAAAGACTTGCCTGCATTTGTAAGATTTAATAAGTTGGCTATAAAAGAATTGAACAAGTAATATTTAGACAAGTGTCATGACACTTATTTTAAAAATTTCATGCAAGGCTATCTTCTTGACAAGTGTAAATCTTGTCTAATACACTTATTGCTTTCCAAGTAAATTTAATTATTTTGAAATAAAATAATATTTTCTATAATTCTTATAGTATTTGAAAATAATTTATAGGAAAAGAATTTTAACTTGCTAGATTTGTATGGATAAAATGAAGTAGATTTGGTGTCTTCTGGACTATGAATCAAACTTAGACCAATAAAATTTAGCTTACAGAACTATCAGTGAAATATAATATTTCTATGAATCGAATAATTCTTGTTGTAAGCCAGAGATTTTATCAATCACATTTTGACTATAATTTTGTTTTCAATGCGGTTTTGCGCCAATAGGCCATGCGTGTATTTGGTATTCATTAGAGCTCTAGAGACTAAGGTCAAAAGTCTCATAGGAACGACCTCATTCCACTTCTCATATAGGTGAATTTATCAAGTATATACTGCTTTAAATACACCATCCATAAGGACTATGAATTCATTAAGAGTTAATAACTCAACCCTCAATTTTAGTAGCAGTTCAAGCGCTCTCAATAAGTATGCAGAATCAATATCGATTTGTTATTACCCATATGAACCTACTTAATGGGATCTCCAATCACATTGGTCTGATTACCATCTCTATTGACTATCATATTGGCCTTAACCCCATCTCTTTTGATGTTTGAAGAATTAATTTTGTTCCCACGGGTTTAGTTAGTGAATCGACCGAATTTAATTTTGACTTCACATAATTAATGAAAATTATTCCATCTCTCAGTAATTGCTTAACAACATCATGCCTCAATTTCATATGTCTACTCTTACAACTATAATATTTATTCTTCACAATAGTAATTGCGACTTGACAATCACAGTATATATACACAGGAGGCATTGATCATCCTTTTTTGAAGGGATATTAGGCGACAGATCATCCTTTTTAAAAAGGATATTTGCTAAGAAATTTCTTAGTCATTCAGCCTCAGTACCAGCTAACTCTAGAGCCACAAACTCTGATTACGTAATTGATCTAGCAATGGTTGCCTGTTTAGCTAATCTCCATGATACTGAACTACCACCAAGGGTGAATACATAACCACTAGTGAATTTTGTCTCATCTGAATCAGAGATCCAATTTGCATCACAATACCCTTCTAACATTGAAGGAAATCCACTATACGAGATACCATAATTCACGGTTCCTCTTAAATGTTCCATCAGTTGGATTAATGCATACCAATGCTCATCATTGGGATTACGATTATATCTACTCAGTCTACACATAACATAATTTATATTGGGCCTAATAAAATTCATTAAATGCATTAGACTCCCAATAATCTGTTCATATTTAGACTGAGTTATTAGGTCACCATTATTTTTAATTTAGAATTGCGTCATAAAGAGTGGCTACAAGAGTTACCTCGCAACATTCAAATTTCTTAAGAAGTCTTTCCATATAATGTTCTTGTGACAATATTATACCATCTTCACTCCTTATAACTTTAATTCCCAATATCATATTCACTTCACCCAAATCTTTCATATCAAAGTTAGTAGACAAAAAAGATTTGGTACGTTCCACAATATTTAAACATGTACCAACTATAAGCATATCGTCAACATATAAGCAAATTATCACATAATCATTGTCTACCACTTTTGTATAGACATATTTATCCACCTCAACAGAAAAAAAGTCATCTTTTATTAAGACTTGATCAAATTTCTCATGCCACTATTTAGGAGCTTGTTTAAGGCCATAAAGAGATTTAATTAATTTATGAACTTTATTTTCTCATCTAGAAATAACACATCCTTCAGGTTGAACCAAATAAATTTCTTTTTCTAAATCGTCATTTAAGAAAGCTGTTTTTACATCCATTTAACAGATAAAAAGCTTATGAATTGAGGCCAAAGTCATTAATATTCGAATAGAATAAATTCTTGTTACTAGTACAAATGTATCAAAATAATCAATATTTTACTCTTGAAAAAACCCTTTAACTACTAACCAAGCTTTATATTTATTTATAGATCCATTCGGATTAAGTTTCTTTTTGAAAATTCATTTACAACCAATCGGTTTTCACCAGGAGGTAAATCAGTTAAAATTCATGTATTATTTTTCATAATTGAATCAAGTTCAATTTTTATTGTCTCTTTCCAAAATTTAGCATCAGAAGAAGATACTTCAAAATAATTTGATGGTTCATTATCAATAAGAAAAGTTTGAAAATTATTTCCATAAGAGAAATATTCTTTTCTAGGTCTCTTGCTCCTTCTTAGTTCCTCAATATTAGAGGTAGATTCATTTTCTCTTTCAACAGGTGCATGAGAGATTTTATCACATAGTGAAAAAATATGTTCAAAGAATTCAACATTTTTTGTCTCAATTATAGTATTACTATCAAGTACATCATTTTTCAATATAAAAAAATCTATAGGCAACACTATGTTCAACATATCCAATCAGCATGCAATCGGTAGTTTTAGAACCTATTTTCTTTTTCTTTTTAGGTTCAAGAAGAACTTTAGCAAAGCAACCCCACACTTTTAAGTATTTCAAATTAAGTTTATAATCTTTCCACAATTTATAAGGAGTTTTGTCAGTTCTTTCATGAGGAATTTTATTTTATAAATGACATGCGGATAAAATAGTTTCACCCCACAAATTATCAAGTGCATTAGAGCTAATTAACATAAAGTTCATTATTTCTTTCAAAGTCCTATTTTTCTTTTAGCTATACCATTAGATTCAGGAGTATAAGGCGGAGTTATTTCATGAGTAATACCGTTTTTTTCACAAAAAGCATTTAAAGATACATATTCTCCACCTCTTTCAGATCTAATTCTCTTGATTTTTCTACTAAGTTGATTTTCAACTTCAGTTTTATAAGATACAAAAGCATCAAATGTGTCATCTTTATTTCTAAGAAAATTAAATACAACTTAGTAAACCTAGAGAAATCATCAATAAAAGTCACATAATATCTTTTTGTACCTCTAGTCATAGTTTGTTTTAAATCATCCAAATCAGTATGAATCAAAGATAATAATTCAGTTTCTCTATTAACAAAAAAATATGCCTTTTTAGTAAATTTAGCTTCAACACATATTTCACATTTATCGAAATTTCTTGAGTTTAGACTAGATATTAAACCAAGTGATTGCATATTCTTTATATAAGAGAAATTAACATGTCCTAATCTAGCATGTCATAAAGAAATAGACTCAGTCAAATACGCAGAAGTAGAAATACTTTTAGAAATATCATTATGAGTATTAAGCATATATAATCTGTGATTACAACATCCATTTCCAATAAGAGTATTACTTTTAATTAATATGACCTCATTGTTTTCAAATATAACCTTTATTCCAACTTTTTCTAATAATGCCACAGAAATCAAATTAATTATGATATTAGGAACATGCAACACATTACTCAATGCCAAAGTTTTACCAGATGTGAGTTTGAGAAAAACTTGTCCTTTTCAAGAACTTGAATAGCTCTTGAGGTCACAAGATAAACAATTTCTTCTTCTTTCTCAACTTGGATGTATGATACAAAATTATTTTTATTAATACAAATGTGCCTAGTAGCACTAGAGTCTACCACCCAATTTCTCACATTGATCTCAATATTCATTTCAGAAATGATCCCAATAATTATATCATCCATTTCAATCAAATTTAATTTTGACTTAACGGGATTGTCATTTCTTTCGTATATTCTCTTGCATTCAGATACATGTGAAGATTTTATTATTAGCATTAGGTATGTAATCAAGTTCATTTTCATACCTGTATTCTACAGTACCATAATCTTCTGACAAACTGACTGGAATGAAAACAGCCAGAGCAACACCAACATTAATAT
The DNA here is from genome assembly GCF_002878395.1 of Capsicum annuum. Lineage (NCBI taxonomy): Eukaryota > Viridiplantae > Streptophyta > Magnoliopsida > Solanales > Solanaceae > Capsicum > Capsicum annuum. The sequence goes on from NC_061118.1 coordinate 144,571,185, forward strand.
TATCAACGGTCTTAGGGCCAATAGTATATTCCATAGTTTCTTAGGTTGTTGGGGAACAATAATAAAATAATAATTATAATAATAATAATAATAATAATAATATTTAACTGTTAACAATAATAATATAATAATAATAATAATATGAGCAGTATAATAGTGTATAATAATAATAAAAAAATAATAATATTATAATTTATATAATAACTATAATAGTAATATAATTACCTCTTAGCAAGTTAATAATACTGAATATTAAATAAATATTACTACGATATTATTTTAAGTAATATATTAATTATACTTGAGTCGTGTTGGGTACTGTCCTAAGAAACTATCTCAGCAGTATGAAATATTTTTCCGGGATTAAACAAGCACTTTCCTGATTAATTAGAGGACAGTCAGAGATTAAATAAGTCTTTCTTAATTAATCAAAAGATACAAGAATCAACAAAATTGTTAATACAAATATCAGCAAGTTATTATTAAAAAAGAAGCCAAATAAAGAAAAGGAAAAATAAAAAGAGATGGAGAACTTGAGATGGTTGAAAGAAAGAAGAAAATAAAAAGGATAAAACACTTGTGTTAAAAATTTCATGCAAGGTTATCTTCTTGACAAGTGTAAAGCTTGTCTAATGCAGTACTTGCTTTTCAAGTAAATTTAATTATTTTAAAATAAAATAATATTTTCTACATTTTCAACAAGTCAAATCGATTCTTTTACTTTTCTGTAAAACCTTTCATATTTTTCTTACATCATTTTGGCTAAAAATCATCGTACCCCTCCTTTTTACTTTTTTGACAATACCTTGATTTTCTTCCTTTGCATTTTTGACTCATTAATTAATGATCCCATTTTCATCATGTTAGTAAATATTTTTTGGTTCTTTTTTAATTACTCTCTTTACATTTTCAGAATTAAATACAAATTTTGACTTATATTTTAAGATCTATATCATTTGGTATCAGAGCAATCCCTTGTGTCATTTTTGCCTTCACAATTATCCTTCATCACTTAGAATTCTCGGGCATCTCATCAAGGCAAGCTTCCCAGCAACCTTTCACACACGGAATTGATTTATTGTGGACTCAAAATGGGTCTCCCATGTGTGCTCCTGTGCCCTCAATGTGACTACAATCAAATTCTTTATGTGTTGGCCTTGCATGATGTTATCAAAAGATAAGATGGTCATTTGGCTCGTATCATCAACTATAGATGTTGGTGTCTACTAAATTTATTTATGCCATCTAGAAGGAAAGGAACTCAAGAATTTTTTGACAAAGTGAACACACAGTTGAAGATGTTGCTAAGCAAATTGCTTGTATATAATGTGTTCGAGCTACTATCCCGACAAAAAATCTACTGGATAGGTGTAGTTTTTAGTTATGGTTGTTGCCTAATAACTTGATTTGAGAAGCTAAGTGTGTTGGCTAAGCTTCAGCGTTGTATTGACATTACTTTTTGTGATTAATAATAATACTAATCACCAAAAAGAAAAGTCTTAATATGTTAAATTCCTAACAGATACTGACATAAAAAGTGTGTACAGTAGGAGTTCAATAGTTTAGCAACGGCAATTGTTTTAAATGCAAAACTAAATATAATTAGTCACGAATAGGGACATAATTTTGGTCTTATATGCGACTATTTAAATTCTTTCATTAATACTCCCTCCATTTCTATTTAATTGTACATGTTTGACTTGACACATTACTTATAAAATAATAATAAAGGAATAATTCTACTATATTATCGTATTAATTATAAGTCATCTAAAATGCATGCATTAGCTTTGTTATTGTTACTATCTTGTTTGATACACTTTTTCCATCTATGTGTAACTAATTGCAAGCACTAGTTATACGCCTTTTTTGATATTAGGATATGTATACGTTTTATCTTATATGGCATAAAAAAAAGAAGAAATTAATATTACATGGCATACCAACGAAAAAATCTATTGAGAAAAAGATATTTTTCACTTTCGAGGACATAAAATTTGAATTGAATAACTTTATAAGGAAAAAAAATAATTTAAAACATGACGTTAGTAAATCTTCTTCTTAATACTTGAATAATCATTTAGAAATTTACTCTCGAGTACTCCATTAGTTCGAGGGATAGATTTTTAATCTAGACGGACAAACAGTATTTGTCGTATTAAACTTAAAATCTAGGTACATTAACTGAGAAAAGTTGTATTGTATGATAAGTTTAATACTAATTGGGATTTTTAATTTCACAGAAATTCAATCAACTAGAGTCATATGATTAATCCCATTGTGTAAATGGCCACCGCCCGATCGAAAAAATTATCAATAAGTATATAGTACTAATACATTGTTAATGAGCACCACCAAATAATTAATGAACATTTCATTTGAAGCTTGTAGGATTTAAAAGTAAGCTCGATAACGTAGCTAAACTTTTTAAGTAATATCTAACAAATTTTATTTGATTAAAATTATCGAAGTATACCAATTCAATTGAATATGTTACACTTTACTATCAATTTACCGTAAATTAATGTTTGTAACTTGATGCATATAAATAGTTTTAAAAACACTCCTCTTTACATATAGCAAGTTATTGTTTTTCTCAAGAATTTTCTAATTTACTCAAAAGTGTAAGATAATCAAATCAAACTTTATGAAAGTTATGAGTTTTTAAAACGCATATTATTTTTAATTGTACATATAATCAAAGTATATGTAATTAATGATATATACGATCACATAAAAAGTGACAAATGTATAACTTAAACTTAGCTCTTTGTAATTGTTGTTGATTGAAATTGAACTAAAAGAAGGATATTGTGTCAATAGTCTCTTCGTTTTCAATAAAATAAATAAATAAATAAATAAATAATTAAAAAATTATTTACTACCACGAGGAAAAGAAGATCAAGAAAAGGATATAACGTACAATGTATTCTTCAGTATGGATGATCATCGTGACAAAAAAATTAAGAACGCTCTAATTTATAATGGAATAATATGTTAAGCTAAATATATTATTGTGATTTATACTTTTGGAATAATGTAGTTATATTTGAATTTTTAAGCACAAATTCAAATTAATTGGGTCTTAAAATGAATACCAAACACTGTTGGCAAATCTTGAAAAGGATTCATCTTTCGATAAAGAAAATTGAATTCAGAACGTTAAATGCCTTAAAGTAATTTCTATTATGTGATAAATACATTACTGTGTTCCATAGGAAACAATTAACACGAAGGACCAGACTGCATTCATAGTATATGTAGGAGGCCATTATAATTACTCTAGTAATCTTTAATAAACAATTAAAAATATTTAAAAGACAAGTAAAGAAATGGAAAAACTTGATTTACTCTTTAAGATTTCAATTGTCTCACGTAAATTGAGATGGAGGGAGTAATTGATAAATACAGAACTTCATGTCAGGACGGATGTATCGTCTATTAATGCGGTAACGCCACGACGATTTTTCTATTGATAATTATAATATCATGTTGGGATATAGAGGCAGAAATAAAATACTTAGGGTATATGCATAGCCTTCTTTAACCATGTAATACTACGTTGTATCTCAATCTCCATACTGATTTGCAGCTGGTACACAATACTCCTAGTGGCAAGAGAAGTTTAATTAGAAAGGGGTACCCACACCTGATAGGTACTCATCTCAAAGTTTACTGGAGATCATTAATTTGTCAAAACTCTGCAAGACCTAAATTAAAGTTAAATTCATCACTTGGTTACAAGTGCGGAACAGGCTACTAACTGTGAATAGAATGTTGAAATGGAATAAACATGCAGGTTAATCCTTTATGTATCATGTGTAAATGTTGACATCAATATTGGGCCACATGACCCAGGCCCAATAAGCACTGATCCAAATTAATTTTGGTTGTTGTATATAAACCTATTTTACACTTTACATATTTTCATTTTTGTTGTATTGAATATAAAAGGAGTGTGTACTGTTTCTAGAAGACACGGATAATAAAAAATATCTTTTCCAACTCTCCATCTCTCTCTTGTTTATCCTCTTTTTCTATCATTTCACAAAGAAAATTCATGGCGATTTCATAGATTAGCTCATCAAACATAGTATCAGAGCAGTGAATCATATAGTACTTGACATGCTCTATCGACCGGTACTATCCTTGAAGCATTTCTCCGACAAGATTTTTCGGTGACTTTAGTTCCTCAGTGGCTTAAATGAGTCCTTTTCCTCCTGCAAGACTAACATTCTCATGATATCTCCTCTACCATCTATTAATAAAGCCTATTCCATGTTACAACATGATAAACACCAAAGAGAGAACTCTTATCAAACCCCTAATTTTTTTTAATGATTCTGCTGTTTGCTCAGCCTCCTCCTCCTCAGGACCTTAACATAAAAGGGGTTAGATTCCTGGTTATAATCAGAGGTTTCAGTTTGAGCCTAAAAAGGGGCATGCTGGACATATTGTGCCTACCAGATCAGCAGGAAATATCCATAATAATACCGTTATTTCTTGCAAATATTGCAAGAAAACTGGTCATATGATTGAGGATTGTTATAGATTACATGGTTTCCTGCAGACTTTAAACTCACCAAAAACAAGAGGATTTCTGTTTCTAATTCTGCTTCAGCATCTCTTGCTCAAACTGAAAAGGTACATACTGAAACATTCTCCACCATCCCACCTGGCTTCACTCAAGATCAATATCAGCATTATCAACATCTTCTTGGCCTTCAGCCTGCTGCTCCTTCTATTACAGACAACTCTGGTGAATGTGGTGTTTTTAGTGCTTTTGCAGGTGTGTTTCAAAGTTCTGTGATCAATATTGTAGATTCTTCTGTTTGTGCTGCTTCACACTTAGATGGTTTTAGGTCTTGGATATTAGACTCAGGTGCCACTCATCACATGACCCCTCACAAATATATTCTTCACAACATTCAACCTTTACCTATACCACACTTAATAACTTTACCTAATGGGTACAAAGTAAAGGTTATATCAACCAGATCTTTTCAGTTCAGAAATGATTTAACTTTACACAATGTGCTCCTTGTCCCTTCTTTTTACTTCAATCTAATTTCTATACATTCGTTACTTGTTCAACTTCAGTGTTCTATTGTCCTCACCATTTCTGCTTGTTTTTTACAGGGCCCTTCTCTGAAGAGGCCTCTGGAAATTGGTAAAGCAGCAAATGGATTGTATTTTCTCCATCAAGAACATGCCAATAAGTCATAATCTACTGTTCTGTCATCATTTACTGATTCTCCAGTTGTAAATAGTTCTTGTAGTAATCTGTCTACATCATGTAATAATTCACATGTTTCTTCGACTTTCCATTGTAATTACTCCACTTCTATTAATAATACTGATTCATGTCTGCCTATATCTCCTATTACTAATATTGATATATGCTGGCACCAAAGATTGGGTCATCTACCCTTCCATAAAATAAAATCAATCTCCAACTTACCTATCACTCTTTCTTATAAACAATAGTTTATCTGCCCTATATGCCCTATGGCTAGACAACAAAGATCTTCTTTTCCTCTAAGCTCTATTAAATCCACTATCCCTTTTCAACTGATCCATGTCAACATATGGGGTCCTTACAACACTAAAACCTACAACAATTTTCGTTATTTTTCTTACCTTAGTAGATGATTTTACTAGGGTTACATGGACTCATCTCTTATCTTGTAAGAGCAATGCCTTATCTGTTTTAAAATCTTTTGTGTCCTTGGTTAAAATTCACTTCTCTTATTCTGTCCAGATCATTAGATCTGATAATGCTCTTGAACTAGGTGGCAACCATGACTGCCAACAATTTTTCAATGCCCACGGCATCCTCCATCAAACCACTATTCCTCACCCACCTCAACAAAATGGTGTTGTTGAGAGAAAACATAAACATTTACTAGAAGTTTCTAGGTCTCTGCTTTTTCAATCCAATTTACCTACCAAATATTGGGGGAATGTGTCCTAACAGCCACATATCTTATTAATCGACTTCCTTCCACAATTTTAAATAATATTTCTCCACTTGAGAAATTATATGGCCATCCTCCTTCCTACTCCCATCTAAGGTCATTTGAATGCTTATGTTTTGCATCTACACCAAAACCTGGAAGAGATAAGCTGCGCTCTAGAGCTATTAAATCAGTTTTCCTGGGATATCCCTCTAATAAGAAAGCTTACAAGTTATTAGACCTTTCCTCTCACTCCATCTTCTTTTCTAGAGATGTCATCTTCCATGAAAATGTTTTCCCCTATCACTCTCCAACTTTACCTTCTTCCCATCCCACTACCTCTTTGGATGACTTTATCCCTTCTTCATTTCCTCTTTTCACTTCCTCCCTACCTCCTCCTTCTCAACCTGCTGGTACATCTGCTCTTGAGAAGGGTACATCTACTCTCCCTGATCTTCCTTCTGCTTTCCCTGCTCCTAGTAGAAAATCCTCTAGGATTCCTCATAAACCTTCCCACCTTACTGATTACATTTGCACATCTATTTCTGTTCTACCAAAGGCTTCTTCTTGTGACATGCACATTTAGGAACCTCAGTTTTATCACCAAGCAGCCGCACATCCTGCATGGCAAGAAGCCATGATACAAGAGTTTAAGGCTCTTGACACTAATCGAACTTGGGATATTGTACCTCTTCCACTTAATGAAAAGGCTATCCCTTGCAAATGGGTTTACAAAATAAAACACAAATCTGATGGCTTTATTGAGAGATACAAAGCAAGATTGGTTTCATAAATTCATGAAACAAAAAATCACCTGTTTATGACATGAGGGATCGAGGATTTCACCATGAATCTTCTGTGCAAATCGCTCAAACTCCATGAAATTATGTTTCTCCAGTAGAGTTGGGCCTCACCTTAAGGTTGTTAAAAACAGATAACCGGTATCTAACTACCAGATGAATCACCCTAAAGGTTTGGCATTCTCCAAAATCCTGTTGTAGCCTTCTCTGTGGTAAATTAATGGATGTGCATTCTCACCCGCAGCTGGTATGTTGATTTTCCATGCAGCATTTAGCACCTGCAATTTTGTGACCCCTTAAACAAAGTCAAGAGTATATCCAGTGAAACAGAAATTACATATGAATATTACACTGCATAATCGATTATTTCTTTATTGATGCAGATGGATTCTATCCAAATGATGCCAAATCATTGAGACAAGTGCAAACCCATAATATGCAATAAATTATCGATCATCGAACTTTGAGTTAATCATTTACATGAGACAATAATGCATATTTACAACCTCGAGCTAGCACTTTGAACTAACAAATGTTACCTCAAAAACTAGTCTGTAAGGGTCAGGTGATGCTTGTAGACACTCCTTTTCCCGAACTGGTGTTTTAGGGTCAGCTAGTGCTTTTACAAACTCTTTTTCTTCATCAAGTGTGTGCAGTTCAAGACATGCGAAATTCAGAGACAGACTCATGTTTTTTTTAACATTGATCAATGATCATTAGTGCAAAAATACTGCATGTCGTACTAGTTTTTATCTGTGACTCTCAACTAAATAGTCTGTAACTTGTTATATATGATTCTGGTACAATTACTAAATCTGTATTACCTGAATAATTTGTAACTCATAATATATTTGATTCATAGTCTACGGCCTGTCTTACCTGTAATTTCACACTAGTGAAAAAGTAACAAAGCCACTCCTCAGAAGCCAATATGCTAATTGATGAATATTCTTTGATAAGTCTTCTAAACTCAGGAACATTTCTTTCACGACAAGTGAACTTGAATATATCCTAGAAAGAATACTAAAGATGACACATCTTACTATTACCCACGAAGAATTTGGCTAGATACTGATGAACATCCTATTCAAGCTCAGGTGGAGGTGGAATTCTTTATGATGAAAGATCAATTAAGAATGTATTATTGGTACGGCAAGTACAAGAATGGTCCAACTTATAGAGCTCCCAAAAAGAATGGAGCTCGAGTAGACATCATTGGTGTTGGTTTCTAGTCTTTTAAGGACTTGTGGACTTGGAAGAATAATGAGGGTATTTCTACTAGCTGTGTATGAACATAATCATCTCGAAGAATTTTGTAAGGTCCCCATTTTTCCTGGTTCATTGATTTTCATGGAATACCGTTGGAATCCAAGTGATTTTGGTAAGTCTAGATATCTATGGCTTCCTTTAACCGGAGGAAGTAAGCAGGCAATCAACGAACCATGCATGAGTATAGAATGCTTATACTTTTCACATATAGAGCAATTTACTAGCTATCTATGGAATATTAGCACTAACTAGAATTACTAGATATCTATTTAAACAACTTGTAACCTGGAACTTGCATTACACACAACTTTTTGTCATATACATCAAGATGCATAATTGCAGCTTCTTATGGCCTGTCAAGCAATCAAAAACTATTTGAAGTGTGCAATAGCTTTTTCTTTGACCATACTCGTAAGTCGGTCCGCCTCCGCTCAATTAGTTTTTGCTCAAGTACTTATTAATACATCTTCCGATTGATGACATGTGGGCTGATAAATATGAAAGATTGAGATTGTTTTCGATCTAACTTATTTTTTAATTTTAGTTCTTTCTTATTAATTAATGGTAACTTAAACAAACATGAGATCAATTTTTTAAACTTTTTTTTGATAGCATTATGATATTTTCAAGGAAAGGACAAAAGTGTCAAGTTGGCCCAAAATATTCGTCCAAAAATGGCCCATGAATTTCAAATTTCATGTTGTAGCCATTTGGGTTGACACATGTCCTTTCTTTCCTTTTTTTTATAGCCGCTTCTTCATGCTTTTTTTTCTCTTTTTGTTTAAAAAATTATTCACCATTTTTTAAATTTTTTTACCAAAAAGAACAATCAACAATTATAGAAATTGTATAATTTTTTTTTCAAATACGATTTAAAAAGAATGTATCAATGTATACCAGATACCAAATACATATACATATATATGTATATATATATATATTACACATTTTATATAACTTGACACATATATCTATAATCTATATCTATAATATATTAAAAGTGTGAAAACCTTTAGAAAAGTGATTTGAACTTTTTGCTCTTCATTAAAAGTTCATGCTTTAGATAAAATCGTATTTTCACTTTTTTTTCCAAATTATTATTTAATTATATTTGTGATATTAAATCCTAAACTATATGGGATTAAACCTTTAACAAATATAGTAAGACTTTTTCTAAAATTAGGAGTCCTAAAATATAGGGTAAGTATTACAATTAATCTTTTTAAATAAAAAATAAAAAAGACAAGTTTTACACTTCTTTTGCAAACTTTATGGGAAATAAATATTTACATAAAATATGTTCGTATAGAATATAATTACTATTCAACTCCTTTCTAATCTTTTTAGGAAAAAAGGAATAGAAAGTGTGATATTAACCCTTTTCCACCAAAAATACGTTCCAACTTCATGTAGTTATCACAAAAGCAACTGATAGGACTCTGCCAATGATGGTAAGAAATTTCAGTATATTGACATAAAATTTTCATAACATAATATAGGCTATTGTTTAGGTATTATTCATATAAAAAATAGTATTTATTTTTTAAAAATTAGAATGAAGTTGAGATAATATTTTTAAAAAACAGTCATACTATTGAAGTTATTGGACGCAGATGTTACCCCTATTTCATCGAGATAAAGAGATTGTTTCTGAAAGATTTCAACGTAGATAAACTTGAATTTACGTAGTAGTATCTTAAAATTGTATAGAAAACTTGAATTTAATTACTGCGTTCATTTTTATTATTTAAACAAATATCGTAATAAGTATAACATTTGTATTCATTAAAATAAGGTATACACGCGAGGCGCGTATAACTAAACTAGTATATATTAAATATCAATGATATAGTTTCTATACACATCTTATAACAATACATATTCTATATATATCATATACAAACACATATTCTATACAACAACTATACAATTTTATTATACATTTTATACAAAATTCAGATGCAATAATTATTTAAATACATGTTTTATATAATAATTACACAATTTTTATACACATATACATATCATATACAATTATTATACAACTGTTATACATATTTTGTACAATATGTATCTGCAGTAAATATTCAGATACATATTTTTTACAATAATTATACAGTTTCGACACATATGATATACATATACATATTCTATATAATAATTATACAGTTTTTATATAATTAGCTACAATTAATATTTAAATACATATTTTTTACAATAGCTATATAGTTTATATACACATTCTGTACAATTTCTATATATCTTTTATATGGATAAGTATTTTATTGAATAATTGCACAAATTCTATACAGTTGTATTTAATTATTTTTTAAAAAATAGATATTTTTCACCAAAAAAAAAAAATAGCGAAAAATAAAAATTGAATAAAGGGTCCAAAATGGGCTATAACAGAAAATGGCCAATAAATGAAATTAAAATAGAGCGAGTGGTCTAATTTGTCCAAAAGCCTAAATTTGAGCCATTTATTTTGAAAAGAGTCATACAGAGTCTTTTCCCACTATTTTTAATGATAATATTAAAAAATATGAAGCCAATTCTTTAGCTAATACTAAAATATTAAAATTTTACCTAATATTCTGAAACTTTGAATTAAAACTTAATTTTCATATATACAATAAGATTTTTTACATCATGAACCAAGACATTTTATTACAACATATGACTTTTTATTAATTTAAAAGAGCTTTTCCGGTATAAATGCATACTACAGTAAGATGTCACCTATCAAACGTTTTATAATAGTAGGTTTTAAACAATAAGCATAAAAACAATATTAGTTCTTACTCCAATTTACTCATAAAAATTCAAAAACAACTTTAATTTATTTCATGATCAAACACAATTTCAATTTCCAAATATTACTTTCATTTTAAAAATAAAACTACTTTTTTCTATTTTCACAATGAAACATTGTCAAACACATAGTTAGGACAACAACTTTTACCTACCTCAAAAAAGAAAGTAGTAAACCCACTAATTTCTAGAAAATATTTTCCTTTCCTTCTTACAATGTAATGACCTGAATCGTGTTCTTACTTATTTTCGCTGATAAAGCTCCTCCATAGTCGTCCCAAGTCATTGGTGACTTGTTGTAACTGATAGTTCGATTACCTGATGGTTCATTTGGTTTTTAGAATCACTTTTTCAATTTGAAGTTTTTATCGATTCAAATGGTTGCCAAGCGAAAAATTCAGTAAAATAATTTTGGATGCAAATTTTGACTACGCCAATAGCTATGTAATATCAATTTTAGGATAGATAAACCCTTGGTTCGGATCCCACAGCACCCGAGCTCATTTCAACCCGTTAGTCGAAAAGTCCAAAAACGAAATATATGGGTGTGGGACCCACAAGTGACCTAAATGACCTTCGATAGAAAATCTAACTTCATCAATGTGTCCAGAATGTCGAATTTAGTAAGGTTACATAGTTCGTTTGTGAAAAATGGAGTCCAAATGAGTTTGGAAGGTCAAAAACAAGTTTTGACCTTGCGGGCCCATCTAAACTCGTATAAAAGGGTCTTTTTGACATATTTTGGGGCATTCTTCATTTCTATGAAAACCCTAGCAGCCATAAGATATTGGTGACTTAAAAATGAGTCTTGTGGGTTGATTAACTTGTGTAATCCATCTTTTTTCTACAAATCTAAGGTAAGAATTCCTCTAATTTGATATTGATTTCCTGGTTTCTTGACTCGAAACCCCTAAACTATTGTGGGTCAATTGTAGCCCCAAAATTGAGTGATTGACTCAAATTACTTAAGGGTTTTAACTCCCTAAAGATAATTAGGCTATGGGTTGTCTTGGAAACTTCTTTCCAAGGGTGAAACTCAATTGGGGTTTTGGTGTCTATTTGAAACCCATGGCACAATGGTGATATAATGGGTATTTTCATTCTTGTTGTAATGCTTAGATTGTATTATTGATAGCATTGCTTGCGGAAGGGGAATCTTTTCGTAAAGGAAAGAAAAAGCTCGCTGGTTCGTGAGTTGCTTGGATTCAAGGTAGGTTAGGCTTACCTGCAGTATAGATTGAACTTGTTTGTAACGTAATCATTGATATCTTTGTGAGATTGGGTGGAACATTTAGACGATAGTCGATTAAATGGTAAACTTAGGATTCATTAATTGCTATAGGCCATGGATTTGTAAGGTATGATATTTGACCCTTAGTCTAGGACCTTGGTTAGCTTAATTGTAGTCTATGACTAGTGTGAGAACACTATAGTTGTTTTCAGTAGACATGAATGGTATACTTCTCTATCCTTAGGAGTGTATTGACCTATATAATGTCTAGATAGGAGATGACCTTGGTGTTGAGTTGACTTAGGAAGGATTCATGAAGAGACTTTTCCTATAGACTTAGAAAGGATTGGTAAGCCTTTATGGTGAGGTATGGATGACTTAGCCTAATTCAGGGTAAAAGCTAGACATGTGTTAGTAAGCTTGACATTCTCGAGATTTAGAAGTAGGACTTGGCCTACCTCAAGCTTGAACTAAGTAAATGCTCAGCGACCTAAATACGTGGTGATTGTCCAAGCTATATACATATGTGTAGGAGCTGTGATGGTTGCACTCGATTATCGGATTATTTTGTGATTTTGACTTGAATACCCTTGTTAAGTGATTACTGTGCATGTTTGGTAAATACTCATGTTCTTGTATGCTTATTGGTTTGGCTATGCATATGGATGTATGTTGTTATATTCGGAGAAATATGTGATATTATGATGATGTCCGATTTGAATCTGGAGGAATGTGTGATATTATGATGATACCCGATGAATTTGAAGGAATACATGATATTATGATGATGTATAGTTCGAGTTCATAGGAATGTATGATATTATGATAATGCCCGATTTGAGTCTGGAGAATATGTGATATTATGATGATGCCCGATGAATCAAGAGGAATATGTTGATATTGTGATGATGATGCCCGGTGAATTCGGAAGAGCTAAGAACATTATAATGCTGTGTGGGCAAATTTACTTATATGCATTGATATTTATAAGGTTAGGCCGTGTGGGGTCAGCCCCCTATGTGCTTGAATTATGAGGTCTCTCTTGGTAAATTATTATTCGTTTCTTGTTCCAAATCACTATATAAGAGTTGTGACTCTTGTTGATGCTAAATTAGCTACTAGAGGAAATTTATACCTAATATTGAGTTATGGATTAGCGTTATGTGTAAATTTGCATAAAAACTCAAGGGATAACCTAATATATATACTTGACTTGAATAAGAGGTTACATTAAGAAATCTTGCCTAGTAAGGTGGCTTATATGATAACTAGCTACTTCTAAAATATATGATTATTATTTGGAACCTAGAAACCTAGTAAACTAGTTGATGGACTTTACTTGATTAAAATATGAAAATTAGTCCTTAAGATTGTGACATGCTTAGTGATGATGAATTTAGTATTGCGTGATGGTTAGTTAAATTATCTCCTAATATGTGAAGTTGAGATGTCTTAGTTGATAACTCATGTCACGATGATGCTAGTTAAAGAATGATCTTATGATAGTTGAATAACCTATACTATGGGTGAGTTGTAGTTTTTCTCCTTTGATGACTCGTTATTTTAAGACTTGTAATATCTTGACTTTTGAAATAATAAGGTTAATTAGTCTGGACTTTGCGGTATTTATCAATGAATTATTGAATTAATGATTACATGCCTATGCTATGACAATGTTGCTTTCTTTATGTTGAATTATGGTGTGGGTATTTAGAAGTGGATTTCGATAATGAGTCATGGCGGGGTTGTGCTACCCGCAGTTTTTGGTAAATTGATAGAGTAGTTGTGCTTTATGGTATTATTGGTTGTATTCTTTTGTGTACTCTCTGATGGTATGGGAAGCCGTGATGAGTTCTTTGTTGTGCTTTCTTTCGTGTACTTTCCGATGGTATGGGACGTCGTGGTAAGTTCTTGTGTGTATGTTCTGAAGATAGTTGATGATGATTATGGTAAGTAGATGTTTTACTATTGTGTATATGGATGTATGCTTTCGAAATGATACTCAGTTGTTATGGTGATTATGGTGTATATTGAAATAGTATGTCATGTTATTGCTTTAGTAGTATAGATGTTGTTACAGTGGTACCAAAGCAGATTCAGGTCCGATCCTACACCTTGACTTAAAGATCATTGTCTTACTTTATATTGTCTTTATATTATATTTGAGCTCAATCGGACAATGATGCCTACTGAGTACCCATGTTTTGGTACTCATACTACACTTCTATACCTTTTTGGTGCAGATCCAAATTCTAGTTGCTACCGTTGAGCTAGTTCGTGCGAGTTGACTATTCGAAGATAGGATGAGCTCTTGGAGATCGAGTTGCCCTCTTTCCCCTCTATCCTTATTTGACTTTTACTTTCGAGACAAATGTATGAGATTATTTAAGATATTTTAGATTTTGAAATTGTAAATTTCTCTTGTCAAGTTTAGAAGCTCTTGTAATAATACTATCAGGTCGTGGAATTTGTGTCTGAATATCAGTTGTCCTTAGTTGTGAAATGTTGTTATTATATATTGTGTTCATATATAGAGTCTGGCGTTTTTACCGAGGTAACCCATTGTCATAGCTTCGGATTATGGTATTAGTTTACCTATCGGTGAAATGTGATAGATGCCATCATGACTCTAAACGGGATCGTGACAACAAATCACATCTTAGGAAAAAAAAAATAAAGCAGTTAACCTTAATACAAAGCATCTGATTATCTCTGGATGAAAAGAAAATAATCACTTTTAATAAGAGTTTTCAAGCTTTAAGGAAGCAAAAAAGAACAAGCACCAAGCGGAAAAGAGAGTTCCTCCTTTCTAAAATTAAGAAAGAAAAATAAAAAGGACGCTCTTGTTTGCTAGTTGCAGTTAGTTGATGGATAAAGATTTTTTACGCTGGTCATTCGAATATTCACATCCATCACTTTTTTGAATGACCATGCATCGCATGCCTTTTCACTTCACTTTCTACAATAAACAAATGATCACATTTTTAATACAAAAACAGACATTTCTAAAACAGAAAAAGTAGTAATAAAAGTTCCATTTTTTTTAGAAAAGAAATATAAAAAATTGTTACCATAAGGTTAGAAAGAGCAATATAAATGATGGGGCTTATTAATAGAGTTCAAAGTGGAAAGCTGGAACATGAAGTCCATTAAAGAGATTATTATGAGTGAAAGAAGAAAGAGGTACTACTTACTAGTTGCTAGGAATATAAGATAAATATAATGGATTGAGATTAATGATAGAGAGTATAACAAAATGGACGAGCTAGCTAATTGTGCCACTGACCTACTGCTTGTACCTTTCATTTTTTTGCTTTTTGTCTTTTTTGTGTCATCAAATTTTAATGAGCTAAGGATCAAATTATTTGCAAAGCAGTATAAATTATTATTTAGAATAATTGAGCATTGAATAAGATTCATGGCTTACTTCGTAGACAGTATGATATTTTGACATATTTCACCTCATCAATGTCGCGTACAAAATAAACCTAGTATTATGTATCAATAACTTTATGTGGCATACTTATATTTTAATTGTTAGAATTCAAAAAACATATTTGTACGACAATTAAGAAGCGCGTGTTATGTCTAATGTTTGCCTACTTGTTAAATAATTAAATACAAATTAAATAGTGATGTTCAAATAGAATACATTGTGAATTTTTTATATCTTGATAAAATTTCATGACTATAGTCTAAATATTGTATATAGTTAAAAAAAAGACTCACAAAATATGTATATAATAAACTCTACAACCCAAAAGCTACTTTACATTTTATTGAAATTTAGTAGCATAAATGACCGACAACATATCATATTTTATATTTGCTAATGATAAGACTTTTTATCTCAAAGGAATAAGAAAAGTATGAGAAATTTTAGTAGTTTAGTTGGTTAGTTACCTAAACTTTCACCTTATTGATGGGATTCAATTCCCCACATTGTAATCCCCTTCCTCATTCCTCATTCCCCTTTCTCTACCCCAAATTTTTAAAAAAAAAAAAAAAAAAGTATAAGAAAAGTATTGTAATATTGGAATGTTTTGATCAAGAGGTCAAATCCCTCTTTCACTTTTGTTGTAAAATATTTCATATTTTTACGTCATTTTGGATAAAAACATCTTTGTCCCCTCTTTTTACTTTTCTTGCAATGCTCACATTATTTTACTTTGCATTTTGACTAATTAATGATTATCACTGAACATTTTCATTCTGTTAGTAAATAAATACTTACTTTTATTGATGAATTAAACTTTCAAGTCTCATAACTTAAACTCTATTAATTGTAGGTATATTAACTAAGAGAAGTTGTATAAAATTAATCGAGGAGGAATAGTAATTGATTCAAATTGAACATTAATATTATTGATTTCGCGTGTAATATCAACATCATCATCATTTTCATCTACATCAACTTGGTCTACTTCATTCACTTCTTTTATACCATAATTTTTTGGGGCTTCTGAAAAATCCATATTGTGAGCACCTAAACCTATTTCATTCTTAAAGAGTTCGCTAATTAGTACTGAAGACACATGAGTATATCAAGTATTTGAACTATTTCTATCGAAACTGAAACCAATTTGTTTCTTACAACCACCACCACTTTCGGGACACAAACTTTTAACACTTTTATCGATTTTTCTTAATTTATTCATATTACAAATTAAACTAACAAATATTCAAAAAACACAAAAATAATATTAATAATAATATTCAACAAATAATATATTAATTAAAAATTAAAAGTACGATATGAAACAATAATAACAATTTTTGAAGTATCCAAAAGTGGATCAATTGAATTCTTTTGACACTTTCACTTGATATTTGTAACTGCAAAATAATATAATAAAATGAGTAATTTATGAGATAACTAGAATAATTGAGACAGATTGAGAGAATTAGGTTGTAAGTTGTGAAAAAAATATTTGAAATGACATGTATTTATAAGAAAAAAGTTGAATTATTATATAAAAAAAAATCCAAAAGAGTTGTTTTGGCCGTTAGGGCCTCAGCGGTCCAAAATAACTTTTTGTTGTTGGGTCAGGTTTGGTAGACAAAAAAAAATTTTAAAAATATTATTTTGTTACCAGGTCGGTCTGATCCGATGCACTGATCCTGTCTCAAGACTGGACCGATCTACCAAGCTCCGCCAATCAGACGACCCAGACCCCTAATTGACCACCAAACCCGACAACCTTATCTGTTTCGGGTTGGGTTCGATTCGGGCTGCTTTTGGACTAGTCTAATCGGGTCAACCCAACTCACATGACAACTTTAAATTAATTTTAAGTGATCAAACAAGACATTATATATTGAATGGATGAGGACTTGCATGGCCCCTATTTCTCCAGGTTCGTTGATTTTCATGGAAGGTCGTTGGAATTCAAGTGATTTGGGTGAGTCTAGATATGCATGCCTTAACTAAAGGAAGTAAACTCGTAGTCAGCCAACCAAGCATATCGAATGCTTAGAATTTTCTCATATAGATTAAGTTACTAGTTTTCTATGGAATATTAGCACTAACTAGAATTACTAGATATCTATTTGGAAAACTTGCAACCTTTTTGAAACTTGCATTACACACAACTTTCTGTCATATAGATCAAGATGCATAATTGCCATTCTTATGTCCTGTCAAACAACTAAAAACTATCACCTATGTAAAGAAATAGAAAAATATCAAAATTTTCATCTGTTTTGCAACAAGTAACCAAATTATAATCTCCTACAGACTTGCAAGTTGGTAAGCTTTTTAAAATGGTCTTTTCAAAATTTTCTCATGAAGTAGGACTAGAGTTTTATCCCATAACAACAGGAAATTCAATTGCATTATAATGAATGAGTAAGTTAGATAAAATAAATGGATTACCTCAAAAGATGTTCTCCGATCCAGCATGCATTCTTTGTACTATTTATTTCTTCTTCGACCTTTGTCTGTAAAGAAAATGTCGGGATTTTAGTTTCCAATTTGTATAACCCATTGAGAAATGGGAATATGGACATCATCTCCAACATTCCCTCCACATTCGTTGAAAGAAATCACAACCAGTATACTTTATTAAAAAGGTAAAACTTTTTTGTTTAATATGAAAATGCAATATGATACGAAAAAAGAGAACTAAAACCTATCATGGAACTTGAGACTTAAGTCTCGATCCTCGTTGGATTTGAACAACTTACATCATGATGCATTATTGCGGCTTCTTATAGCTTGTCAAGCAATCAAAAACTATTTGAAGAGTACAATTGGTTTTTCTTAAACCATAATTATAAGTGGGTCCACCTCTGTTGTATTAGTTTTTACTCAAGTAATTATTAATATAGCTTCTAATGGATGACATATGGGCTGATAAACATGAAAGATTGGGATTATTTTTTATCTAGCTTATTTTTTAATTTTAAATTTTTTGTATTAATGGTAATTTTAAAAAACATAGAGATAAATTTTTGTAACTTTTTTTTATATAGTATTATGATATTTTTAATGATAATATTAAAATAGAGCCAATTCTTTAGCTAATATTAAATATTAATACTTTACCTAATATTCTAGAAATTTGACTTAAAATCTTTATTTTCATATTTACAATGAGATTTTTTACAACATGAACCAAGAGATTTTTTTACAACATGAACCAAGCATAAACTTTCATATCAAGATGCCCTGTCAAGCAACCAAAAACTATCACCTATTTAAGGAAACAGGAAAATATTAAATTTTTCGTCTAATTGTAACACGCAACCAAATTACAATCTCTCACAAACTTGCAATTTGATAAGCTTTTTAAAATGATCTTTTCAAAATTTCCTCAATCTTAAAGTAACACTAGAGTTTCGTGAGTTTTTTACAATGATTTTTTCAAATTTTTCTCCAAGACTAGAGTTTCATCCCATAACAGGAATTCAATTGCATTCTTATAATGAATAAGTAAGCTAGATAAATGTAACGCCCTGAGTCTGTACCCCGGAGTTACACAGTGCTAGTGACCCCGAAGGACCACCAGCTAACCCATGACTGGTACCTTCTATGAGCACTATATAATAATAATATTGTAATAGCAACATGTCTGAAACAAATGCGGAAGTAAGGCTGTAAACGTCCTAAGGTTCATAACTGAAAACCAATACTGAATACTGAAACACATGTCTAAAATACTTTAGTCTAAAAGCCTCTAACTATCTGAATATGGAGTTAATGGGACAAGCCCCCAACTAACTCCATCTACTGAATATGCTGAGCTACTGAAATACTAAAAGACGACATCGTCCTTGAACTATGAGGACTCACCACTAAATCTATTGTTGATACTTTGGGCTGGTAAGTGTGATTAGGGGCCCGTGCATCTAAACTTATGATATAAGACATTCTAGCGCAAAACAGAAGTATGTATCAGTACTTTGAATGCACTGTTATGCTAAGTGAGGTAGGCTGATATGCATGGGTTCATATGCATGAACAATAATTGACGGAATAACGTGAACATAACTAAATGAGAGTACATGCATGAATACATAAATTGTAACTGAGATCATGTTAATCCTGGTTACTGAGTTCTGAATACTAATTAACTGATATCTGAATTTACTGATACTGTAATACTGAAAACTGACTGACTATTTCTGATAGTCTTGGTTCTGTAGAACTGATTTTGAGTTCTATACTGAGCTGGGTGACTGTATCTGACAGTCCTGAATCTGTAGAATTGAACTGAGTTCTATACTAAGACTGAATCTAAAACAAAAACTGTGAGAGATAATCATCTAAATGACATGCCCCTCTCTGAATGGATTGGGGTCCAACCTATAACCCCAGTTGAAAGAGTGTCAGTACCGTGCCATGGGTAAAGACAAGCTGTGAGTTAACCCTATCTGACAGGAAGCTCTTTCGTCAACCTTCCCTGGCAAGAAAACTTGTACGAGATATATCAACCCTAGTATGACAGAAATATATCTCAACCTATGCTAGCTACGTAGTTCTGTAATGCAAGAATTGCTTCTAAGGGTCAAACCCTCTGCTGGCAGGAATGCCCCCATTCCTAGGTTCGCTCGGTGCTGAATCCTACTCCCAACTTAATAGACTCTAACCTGATTTCTAGTCCATACTAGGCTTGACTAAACTGTTACTGATCATACCATCTAACTGAACTGAACTGAGTTCACTGGGTTTCACTAACTGATAGAATACTACTGAATTTGGTTAACTGACTGAGTTCACTGAGTTCTGAACTGAATACTGAACTGAGATTGTGACTGATTACTGAGTACTACTATTCGTGACACTACTAAAACTGTTCTGTAACTATTGTAGCTCTAGGTAAGCAGCTAAATTTTTTGGGTATTGAATAATCTCAGGACTCGATAACATGAAAGGTAAAGCATAGAGTAAACTTGAAAAGCATAACACTGTGCACTTGTTCATAACTCATCCATAGAGACATTTTATCAAACACTTGTAAGGTATAGGTTTACACATATACTAGCATGTCATGATTTTTTCTCATTTAAATCACATGAGCATTTTAACAAATACTTGGAGAACACCAGTATGCACATGATACTAAACAATATGTAGACATCATAACATCAGTTCCCAAATT
>NC_061118.1:144594858-144651011 GCF_002878395.1 Capsicum annuum
AAATTCATCTTTCAAAATCATAAACATCAAGATTTCATAATAATAATCATAAGATATAGGTTCATGCTTCAAATTTGTAAAAGTCAAATAAAAATCATGCCTTTGTAAAGAAAATTACTTTTGGGCACAAGAACGAAAGAGAGTTCTTGTTGAAAAAACCCACATACCTTGAATGATGAACTTTAGATCGATACTCATTTTTGAGATGTTAATCGTGCCTTTGAATAATGGTTCTTGGAGTTCTTGAACTAGGAACTTGGAATCTTGAATAAATTTGCAGAATGAATGGTGAACTTTGGAGGTTCTTGAAGTTGGATGTAGGAGTTTAGGGTTTTCTTATTGAGGGAATTTGATGAAATATAACATATAATACTTCTAATAGGCTTTAATATAGGGTTTGGACGGATTTTAGGTGAGGGGGAATGACCAAAATGCCCCTAAAAATTAAATAATTTTTTAATCTGTCATTTAGTGGACTGTTTTGATAGTCTGTAGTAGATCAACTATAACGTTTTACTCCGATATCCAAATTGGATGAAACCAATTTCATTAGAAAGAGGACTCATATATTTCCATTTATATATAGTATCTCACCCAAATCATTGTGTACGAGGAGTTATGATCGTTTGAAGTTGACCAAAAAATTTTCTTTTGATAGGCTGAAGTAGATCGACCATAACTTTTTGCTCCGATAGACAAATTGGAGGAAACCAATGTCACCTTTCCTTATTTGATAACTATTTAATGACATCTTTCTCATTTTATCCTTAGTGGTCCCACTTATCATGAAGAGTTAATAAAAAAATAAACATTAAAATAACTTTAAAGGGGACAATTTTATAAAAAATACAAAGTCATCACTTATTTATTAAATTTCGTGTCCGATTAAACAGCGATAAATAAAATGAGACGAAGGTAATATTATTCTATTTAATATATTACATCTAAAACATTGAGCATTTTCTACAAGTCAAATCCCCCCTCTTTCATTTTTCCATAAAACCTTTGGTATTTTCTTAGATCATTTTGGCTAAAAATCCTCTCACCCCTCTTTTCACTTTTCTGGCAATGCTTTGATTTTCCTCCTTTGCATTTTTGACTCATTAATTAATGATCCATCACTTAATCATTTTCATCATGTTTGTAAATACTTTTTCAGTTCTTCTTTAATTACTTTTAGAACTATATATAAAATTTGATCAACATTTTAAAATGTATATATCACTCTCTAGTTTGTACACACAGTAAAGGACTTATTATATCCAAAAGTCATGAACCCCATGGAACACTAGCTTCGTTTATATACTACACTGGCATGGTACTTGACCCTCCGAAATGTCAATACGTAAATAATTTGTACCAATGCGGTACCTAAACCTCCAAAATAATAATAATATAAATGGTCATATCTGTATCGACGTGGTACCCGATCCTCCATTACCATATTATATGTATTTCATCAAACATATTGATTCTCAGGATACATCACGACATAAATTTGACATGCACACATGCAATCTTAACATTCCATAATTCATTCATACATATATTAAAAACCAACTATCATCAAGCTACATGAATGTTGAAGACTAATCAATGAACATCTAAGTTAGGGCCACATATATACAACTTGTAACACCCCAATTTTCTAAACCGGAGTGCTACACGGGGCTCATGATCCCGAAGGACCATAAGCTAACCTATAACTAATATCTGTACCTGTATACTGCAATTCATGACAATATAATGCGGAAAACATGCACAATATACCATAAGCTTCAACTGAAACGTGTATATCAAACAACATCTGTGGGGTACGAACACCCAAAACAACTAAATATAAAACTGAATCTGAAAGCTAAATCTGAACGTAAATCTGAAAGCCTCTAAGTACTGTCTGAATAAGGAGTTAAAGGAACATTTCTCCAACTAACTCCGTAAAACTGAACTGAAGAAATAAATGAATAAATCAAATAATGTCTTCCTCGAATGAAGAGGACTCACTACCACTCTGTATGCTGTAGGCGACTGCTACTGCTGATCTGGGACTCGTGTCTCTAAACCTATGGTGTAACATGAAAAGAAAGCACCATAGAGTAAATTCGTCAGTACAACTGGGGTACTGAGTATACGAGTGAGGTAGGATGAATATAAAAAGGTTTCATGCATGAACAATGCTAACTGACTGACTGATATGAACGTGAGAGTGCAAACATACATACATAGAAACTGAGACTGTGAATACGTGATAGCTAGATCTGTAAGCTAATACATGGTTTACTAATATCTAACATAACTGATGTTGTAAATCTAATAACATGAGCGACTGTGTCTCACAGTCCTGAATTTGATGGAACTATCTGAGTTTCGTACTGTAACTGAGTTTGACTGTATCTGACAGTCCTGATGTACTAAAATCTGAAGAACTATCTGAGTTCTTTTACTGAGACTTATACTGATACTGCGGGAGGTAGTATTTTAACCGACATGCCCCACGTATTCCATAATGGCTAAGCTGGGGTTCAATCTCTGCCCCTACTGAAGGGGTGTCAATACCGCATCACCGGTAAGGACAGCTGTGAGTGACCCTTATCTGGCAGGTACTCAGGGTGAGAAAGGTGGGACCCTAAACTGACAGGTTACGCCATCTCATCAACCCTAATCTAACAGGTTAAGATGTCTCAACCTACGCTGGCTACGTAGTTCTGAAACACAAGGATGACTGTTAAGAATCACACCCTGAACTGGCAGGTGAGTTTCCATCCTTGGGTTCACTCGGTGCTAACTTCTACTCCCATCTAGAGAGACTGAACATGAATAACTGACTGTACATGAACTTGATCTTACTGAATTTCGTTGACTGACGGAATACTACTGATATCTGACAACTGACAGAGATCATGAGGTTTTCCTGAGTCACATGACTGACTGAATTCTATGGAATCATAGCTTGAGTTCGGATATCGTAAAACATGACATGGCTCTAGGCACACAACTATAGTTTTCGGGTACGAATACCCCAAGGACTCGATAGAAGAAAACTGACTCACATGACATGACTTGATCACAAGATTGGAATCCACAATTCTCTTTATCATAAGTAGGGGATAGCATGCTTCATAGGTTTATTCAACATATCAACATGGTAGGAAATCAGGGATATACTTCGTTTACATAATTCATGTCTTCATTATCATACATGCTTCATACCACAACAATACAACACATAAGTAGCATGGAAATTCATATTGAAGTGTTTAGCTAACATGGACTTGTCATTTTGATATCATGGAATCATGTAAATATGAATTTCTAGCATCCTAGACATTTTATCAAACACCTTGCATGCATTCTTTAAGGCATAGGTGGATTTCATACTTGCATCGTATCAAACCACCCAACGTTCATGTTTTTCAACTAACAATCACATATATTTTATGGAAACAACTTTAGATATCATTTTGAAACATAATCAACTATCATCAACAAGTACATGCTTATATCACCACAAAAAGTTTACAAAATAACATTTAAAAGCATGATTCTTGAGATCTATGAACGAATTGAATCTATAAATGAACACTACGCATATCTTAGAATATTAATCCGTGAAGATTGGAGTGAAATAAGCTTGAAATTGGAAACCCTCAATTGAACCCTAAATTTGTTCTTGATATTTCTTGAGAGATTTCAACAAAACTAGTATATTTTGGTGATTTTGGACCTAAATCTCGTGTTAAAGACTATATATAGGGTAGAGGAAATGTCCAAAATACCCATAGAAACACGAAAGTGAAATATGTAAAACTGGGTGGAGCACCAGAGTTAGCAAGCGGCGCCTGATCTAGTGCACCGTGGTAGACCAGGCGGCGCCTGCCTTATAGCACTACTATAGACGGGCGGCGTCTGCAGACCGCCCGCTGCCACTATTTTGAAATCCAAACGAGCCCTAAACGGATTCCAAAAATTCCAAAACTTACCCAGAATGTACTACAACCTTGCCCCATCAAAATGCAACTTGAAAATAGAAAAACGAGTGTCGAGAAGGTCATCAAATAAATCCCTGAAGTTTGGAGTTCTAAAATGAGACTAAGTGCTGAACACTTATGAAAATTTGCTAAGTCTTGAGGCTTGTAAAGCCAAATGATCTGAACTCAGACACAACAATTTTGCGGGGTCTTATAATATCTCCCCCTTAGGAACATTCGTCCTCAAATAAGAGTCAACTGAGAGGGGATACAAGACAAGCTGAACATGAAGGATTGGAATATGATCCCATGACTGACGTTCTAAACATACTGAACTCATGCATATCTGATCCATGAATAACTGATATATGAATGCGTAACTGAGCAATCTGATAGACTGAGTTTCTCAAGATAAGAATGCATATTTGATGCATGATCTTATAACTGAACTGATACATGAATGCATGACTGAGTATGCAATGGTAATAGATACCAAGTTTAAACTGGGGACATGAGCATGAAACTGACTGTGCTTAGGGAGAACTGTCACCTTGAGCTTGATCTGAATTGACGGGGAAAAGATGAGGGTACTTGGTACGCATATCTGCTTCTGCTTCCAAAGTAGCTCTCTCATGAGACTGATTTTGCCAAAATACCTTGACTAGCAGGACTTCTTTGTTCCTCAATCTACGTGTCTGATAGTCTAAGATTTTGACTGAAATCTCTTCATAAGAGAGGCTGTTCTGAACGTCAATCCTTTTAATAGGGACAACAACTGCTGGGTCACCTATGCACTTCTTGAGCAAGGAGACATGGAAGACTGGATGGACAGAGGCTAGATCTGAAGGCAATTCGAGCTCATAAGCTACCTTGCCGAAGCGACTGAGAATCCTGAAGGGACCGACATATCAGGGACTGAGTTTCCCTTTCTTGCCGAACCTCTTCACTCCCTTCGTGGGAGAGATCTTAAGATAGACATAGTCGTTGACCTCAAACTCGAGATCCTTTCTACAAAAATCTGCATAAGACTTTTGTCGGCTCTGAGCAGCCTGGAGTCTCTCTCTGATCTACTGAATTTTCTCTAAGGCGTCGAATACTAAGTCAGGACCTATGACCGAGGCCTTACTAACTTCGAACCAACCGATCGGAGATCTACATCTCCTACATATAAAAGGGTTTCATGCATGGACAATGCTAACTGACTGACTGATATGAACATAAGAGTGCAAACATACATACATAGAAACTGAGATTGTGAATGCATGATAGATAGATCTGTAAGCTAATACATGGTTTACTGATATCTAACATAACTGATGCTGTAAATCTGATAACATGGGTGACTGTGTCTGACAGTTCTAAATATGATGGAACTATCTGAGTTTCATACTGTAATTGAGTTCGACTGTATCTGAAAATCCTGATGTACTGAAATTTGAAGGACTATCTGAGTTATTTTACTGAGACTTATACTAATACTGTGAGAGGTAGTAGTTTAACCGATATGCCCACATATGCCATAATAGCTAAGCTGGGGTCCAATCTCTGCCCCGACTGAAGGGGTATCAATATCGCGTCACCGGTAAGGACAGTTGTGAGTGACCCTTATCTGGCAGGTACTCAGGGTGAGAAAGGTGGGACCCTAAACTGACAGGTTACACCACCTCATCAACCCTAATCTAACAGGTTAAGATATCTCAACCTACGCTGGCTACGTAGTTCTGAAACACAAGGATGACTGTTAAGAATCACACCCTGAACTGGCAGGTGAGTTCCCATCTTTGGGTTCACTCGGTGCTAACTTCTACTCCCATCTGGAGAGACTGAACATGAATAACTGACTGTACATGAACTAGATCTTACTAAATTCCGTTAACTGGCGGAATACTACTGATATCTGACAACTGACTGAGATCACGAGGTTTTTCTGAGTCACAGAACTGACTGAATTCTATGGAATCATAGCTTGAGTTTGGATATCGTGAAACATAACATGGCTCTAGGCACACAACTATAGTTTTCAGGTACGAATACCCCCGGGACTCGATGGAAGAAAACTGACTCACATGACATGACTTGATCACAAGATTGAAATCCACAATTCGCTTTATCATAAGTAGAGGATAGCATGCTTCATGGGTTTATTCAACATCTCAACATGGTAGGAAATCATAGATATACTTCGTTTACATAATTCATGTCTTCATTATCATACATGTTTCATACCACAACAATACAAAACATAAGGGAAATTCATATTGAAGTGTTTAGCTAACATGGACTTGTCATTTTGATATCATGGAATCATGTAAATATGAATTTCTAGCATCCTAGACATTTTATCAAACATCTTGCATGCATTCTTTAAGGCATAGGTGGATTTCATACTTGCATCATATCAAACCACCCAAAGTTCATGTTTTTCAACTAACAATCACATATATTTCATGGAAACATCTTTAGATATCATCTTGAAACATAATCAACAATCATCAACAAGTACATGCTTATATCACCATAAAAAGTTTACAAAATAACATTGAAAAGCATAATTCTTGAGCTCTATGAACGAATTGAATCCATAGATGAACACTACGCATACCTTAGAATATTAATCCGTGAAGATTGGAGTGAAATAATCTTGGAATTGGAAACCCCCAATTGAACCCTAAACTTGTTCTTGATATTTCTTTAGAGAATTTCAACAAAACTAGTATATTTTGGTGATTTTGGACCTAAATTCCGTGTTAAAGACTATATATAGGGTAGGAAAAATGTCTAAAATACCCTTAGAAACACGAAAGTGGAATGCTGAAAACTGGGTAGAGCATCGGAGTTAGCAGGCGGCGCCTGCTCTAGTGCACCATGGTAGACCAGGCGGCGCCTGCCTTATAGCACTGCTATAGGCGGGCGGCCCCTGCAGATCACCTACTGCCACTCTTTTGAAATCCAAATGAGCCCTAAACGGATTCCAAAAATTTTGAAACTTACCCGGAATGTACTACAACCTTGCCCTATCACAACGCAATTTGAAAATAAAAAAACGAGTGCTTGGAAGGTCGTCAAATAAATCTCCAAAGTTTGAAGGTCTAAAATGAGACTAAGTGTTGAACACTTATGAAAATTTGCTAAGTCTTGAGGCTTGTAAAGCCAAATGAGCTGAACTCGGACACAACGATTTTGCGGGGTCTTACACAACTAAATTGAGTTAAAGTCAAACTATAACTTACTCAACCTTCATTCACTTGACAACGTCGGCTCTATTCAAATTAAGCCCAGGATTTATGTTCAACGACTATTAACCCTTACCTTTGATATTTCATTTTTGTATCGTACAAACATCAGATCATTAACCAATTGCTCAATCGTCCAATCCTATTTGGTCTCTACGGCTCTAACTCTAGTTAGATAATCTATACATGTTTATCTTTCTCACATATAGTTAGATCATAACTTTGCAGCCATATACACATAAAATTAAGTCAAGCACAACATAACATACGCTATCACCCTTTTGTAAGCAATTTTCATTTTTGTACATCTTATTCTTACACATAATTAAGAGATTTGAAAATAAATATATTCTCTTCTCTTTATTTTCTAAGTGATTGAGAAATTTTAATTCCTCTATATGATTATGACTAATTGATTTAGATCTAAGATTATAGATAATGATTTATATTTTTACTCAAGTTATATCGTGATGAGTATCAGAATTTTCATCTCCATATAAGTTCTACCTATTATTGAAATTGACAAATAAATAAATATTTAAACTGATATTTATATACTCGAACGTGCATTGTAAAAGTGTTTAAAAGTTATTTTCGCTTAGAAGCACTTCAATAATTAAAAAGTAATTCTATAATATTAAAAAGATGCAGCGGAAAGATTTTTGAAGCATTGCCTGATATAAATCCTTCATTTATATTGTAAGACATGTATTTATAGTATGATGCCATTGTGGTAATAAACAAATTAAGAAACTTAAAGTAAATGAATCAAATGAAAATATAATAGAAAGTGAATAGGAATATCACAACATGAAAAGTAAAAGGCATCAAAAACTATGAAGACATCCACAATATTCAAGTTAGAAGCAAACACCATAAAAAATAACAACGATTAAATATGTTAGCGTATCGATCATATTGAATATCTTTTCTTCAACAAATTCACACTCTTTTTGAAGATACGCAAGTAATTTTTATTTCTTTTTGGTAAAAAATATATATGAAAGTTTAAAGAATGAAAATTCTAAACAATACATAATGAAAGAAATAGCCTTAATCTTGATGATGGGGAAAAAATACTCACAATGCCTCTATTTATAGGATAAAAATATGGAATATCAAAGGATATCATGAACATCACTTAATATAATTTAGGAGTTATGATCATCAAAAGTCATGAAGTAATGAAAATAAAGACCATTAAGTTTGTATATTAAAGAATATGAATAAATGAAATAGTAATTGATATATTCATTTTAATTGTTAAACAAATGAATTGACTCATGAAAAGAATAGAGGAAAAAATCTCAAAAAAAAAGAAGAAAAAAGATAAATAAAAATGGAGGTCATAGAAAGGTGTCACATCACCTTGTATGTGTTCCACCTTTATTATTATATACTAGTGAACTTGATCGCGCTTCGTGCGATTGTAAAAGATATTAGAAGATTTACTAAATGATGATGATAATAATTAATTTAGATATTGTATTGTTCATTACTATGACAGAAAGAAAATGTTAACAAAATGTGCCATAAAAGATATTCGAAAATTTAAGAAACTGAAAGGCAAATAATTAAATTAGATGTTATATATATTATTTTTTCACATCAATATAATTTAATTTACTGATATTATTTATTCAAAAACTTCAAATATGCAGAATTAATGAAACCAATAAAATAAATCAATTTCAATACAATGAGATAATTTTTCATTCAACATTCTTATCTAATCCTTTTAATAATTCACATCTTAATAATCATATCCGTAAAAAAAAAAAAAAAAATTGCATGAAAATAATGAAAAAAATCAACGGGGAGAATAAACAGTGAACATGAATTGAAGATTCTTTCAAAAACTTCAAATATGCAGAATTAATGAAACTAAAAAAATAAATCAATTTCAATACAATGAGATAATTTCTCATTCAACATCCGTATCTAATCCTTTTAATAATTCACATCTTAATAATCATACCCGTGAAAAATAAACAAAAATTATTTTTGCATGAAATAATGAAAAAAATTCAACGGGGAGGATAAACAATGAACATAAATTGAAGATTATGAAAAGAAATTGATGCTCCGCATGTAATAAAATCCATATTTATTATTTGTGTTTGTTGCAATATTAATATTGATATTGCAAGAAAAATACTTTCTCAATATTTTGTGTTTGTGAGATTTAGATATGAATGATCAAATGTTCTCAATGTGATAATTTATAGGTATTATTGGTAACTGATGTGAAGTTGAAAGTAGCAAAATAATTTTAAAAAAATTGATGTGCCAATAAACAATTACGATTACCGTTATTAATTTCTAATTTAATAATCTTTATTTATTCCTTTCAAATTTATGTGTCTTTATTGATTTGTAATGGGGGGGTTTCAAGAGATATAAGAACCTATAGTATATAAATTATAAATTAAATTAATGAACATGAAAGAGCAAAAATTTGAGAGAAAAATGGAAAAAAAAAACATGTCAAAAAGGAGAAGAAATAAAAAACTACTTTAGAGCTGAGAAAAATATATAAAAATCCGAAAAAATTACAAATCAATTTTTGAAGAAATAATGTTATATTTATAGAGTTATAAATTGTTAATAACTAATTCCTTGAATTAAAAAAAATGTGTATTTAAGGAAATGATATAAATAGCATTAATAGCACTAATGATGAGTAATTAAATCTGTTTATCTTTAATATTGAGTAGAATTTTAAGGTGAGTTTTTGAATTTGAAAAAAAATCCAAAAAAAATACAAAAAGGATAAATAAGAATTCAGCCCTTAGAGAGCGCCACATCATCATGTTTATTATTCTGCTTTATATATAGATAGATAGATTATATCTATTATATATTTTTTTCTCTACTATAATGTTATCAACAATTTTCATTTAGTGTACTTACAACAATTGAAAAAAAAACTTATAACCCAAATAATTTCATACTTTATTATAAATTATTATGATTTGAACAAGGCTAAATCCAAATAGAAAAGGTCTTTGAATAATTTTTGTTATAGTTATTGTTATCACTAGTTGATGTTTATCCGTAATTCTCGCAGATCAACTATAGAAAATACATGAAATTCTTTGATTAATTTAATGAAAATAAAAAAGAAAGTTTGGCAATACCAAAAAAAGAAAAAGTAAAAACAACTCCGGTATATAATATAACATAATATTCAAAAAAACAATGAAACAACAATTTAGAAACTCAAACTTTCAAAGAAACGGAAAAACAATTTATACTAATTATGAAGTCCTTCATCATGTGGTCTTTGAATTTTTTGTTCTAAATAACTTATGTAATGAAATTTTTTATTTTAATATGCTACAACGATTCCAATAATTAAAAGTCACAAGGCACCAACTAAATTCATAAAAAAATGATAAAATAACTTTATACATACACTGTAATTTATCCCCAAAATTTGAATGAAAACATATAGTTTCTTTATCGAAAAAATTTTAATAACTTAATTGCCTAATAAACCTTTACATTGTCGGTAAGAATTCCATCCTCTGCCTTATAATCTCCTCCCCTATTTCCCCTTCCTGTACATTTAATAAGAAAATATTTCAAAAAAGATCGCTTCCTGCATTTTCTCTTCCAGCAGCTTGCGAATTTATGAAGAAGTTAATTTTCCTAAAAATGCAAATAGACATGTATACACGTTATTTTTCAAAAAGACAAATACTATAAAAAGGTTTTTGTAAACTAGAAATTTAAAAATAAAATGAAATGCTCGTTGATGGAATATAAATAGCAAACCTTTCGTATAAAACTTGATGATCAAGAGATCATATAATTCTCGTCTTTGAATGGCTTGATTCGACATGTACTCGTTAAAAACATTTTATAAATATCTAAAATCGGATAGGCTTATTTTTTTGGCCAAACTATCCATGACCCTCCACCGTAAACCTCTTATATATAGATTTGATGTTGGAAGATGGAAAGTGATATGCACAAGTATCATTAAAGAAAATGAGTAATGTGAAATTAACTAATATTAATGACTTTGAATTAAAACGTTACAAAATAGAGTTAAGTGTGGAAGATGAGTAGTAAAGAATTAGCATGATAAATAAGTTTTAAAGATAGAAAAAAATCCAAAAATTTGCAAAAGAAGATAAATAAGAATACTTGTTTGTGAGTTATGCCATATAAGTAAGGCTCTATTCCTCTTTTATATAGATATTGATTGATTTAATTTTAATTTTAATTTCACCATCGTGCACTTTAATATCAAAATAAATATAAACACCAATAGATAGTAATTATTCTTTAACAAGAGGCAATATAATGGTGAAATAACAGTTACTACTATTTAAATATGAATTAGATACGAATCTCTAAGGGATGATCACGTAATAATTAAATATTTGGATAATAGCATTTTGGTCCCTACATTATAGTTATATTTTTTATATTAGTCTTTGTGATATTCGACCAAGTTTATTTAATTTTTAATTAATTGAAAATGTGTGTTTTTAGTCTTTTTATATTATATATGATATTTGAACTACTTTTAGAATGTAACATTGCCATCAAATATGGATTAACAATACAAGTTTAATATAACACATGAATAATTAAGTGGTGGAACGTCTAATAATTATAGTAAATAGAAGATATCTCCGGTCAAACACGTATTAATAGCCCATATTTTAATTAATTGAAGGTTAAATATACTTAGATAAATGTCACAGAGATCACAATAATAATAGACTTTTATTGACTTAGACATTTTCCTTGAGAAAAATATTTATTAAGAACTTATTCTACCTTAGATATTTTTCTTATTTTGTCTTTTCTGTCGAATCAAATTTAAATCAATCCGTGACCAAAACAGGTCGCAATTTAAAAAAATATGAATATGTCATGTATAAAGTGGTACCAAAATATGGTAATCTTTACCTTTTCTCTTTCACTTATAGTGTGGGGAAGGAGTAGACTGACGGGGTTCTACTAATTAAGGAAGCAAACTCTTTAAATATTCAATATCAATTGCTTTCGTCATCATTTTGCAACACTTTGGAAGAAATCAAAATATCTTCATTTTGAAATTTCATTGGACTCGATTGGAATAATGGTGCTCCATTCGTTGCCATTAGAATAACTATCTAATTTTAAATGACTATGTGCTCGGAATATCCTAATTGAAAAGTTTTTCAACTTTTCGATCGGGATTGATAATCCCGGATGATGCCATGCATAAAATAAAAGAAGTTTCTAAATTGGCTCTTTAATTAAATAGATTTCATTTAAACTTTTTTATTGCATGCTTCTGAGGTTTGATAAGTAACTGTTTTTTTTTCTTTCCTTTTTTTATCATTAAAATAAAAATTAAAATAAATTATTAGAATGAGGAAAGGTTTTAAACTAATGAGCCTTTAATATTCTTAAATGCTTGATGTTTTTAATTGAGCAATTATATGACTAACTAAAGAGAAATTATTAAATGTATTTCAATTTCTAACAAATTATTTTGACGAAAAAAAAGAGAAAAAAAATTCAAAAAATTGAGGAAAAGAATAAATAGGCTTTCTTGCATATAAGAGGTGTCACATCATCATTCTTTCAATCTTCTTTTATATATATATATAGATAGATAGATAGATTAGTAGATTGTATATTTTAAAAACGAAAAAGATTATATAACAAAATATCAATATATTTTTATTTTAGCAATAAAATAATCAATTGAAGAGTATTTCATGGTTTCACTTAATATGTAAAATTATGTAATAAAGTCTTATTTTGGAGAATACATATCTTTTTTGGAAAAATAATCAATTAAAATTTTTTTTCTTCTGCCACACTGCCACTGACCTGCTGCTTGTACCTTCCATTTTTTTGCTTTTTGTCTTTTCTGTGTCATCAAATTTTAACGAGCTAAGGATCGGACTATTTGCAATGCAGTATACATTATTATTTAGAAATAATTGAGCATTGAATAAGATTTATGACTTTCTTCGTAGACAGTATGATATTTTGACATATTTCACCTCTTTGATCTCGTGTACAAAATAAATCTAGTATTATGTATCAATAAATTTATGTGGCATACTTATATTTTAATTGTTAGAAATTCAAAAAATATAATTGTACGACAATTAAGAAGAACGTGTTATATCTAATGTTTGCCTACTTGTTAAATAATTAAATATAAATTAAATAGCGATGTTCAAATAGAATATATTGTGAATTTTTTATATCTTGATAAAACTTGATGACTATAGTCTAAATATTGTATATAGTTAAAAAAGACTCACAAAATATGTATATAATAGACTCTAGAACCCAAAATCTACTTTACATTTTACTGAAATTTATTCGCAGAAATGGCCGACAGCATATTATATTTTATATTTGCTAATTATATACTTTTTATCTCAAAGGAATAAGAAAAGTATTGTCATATTGGAAAGTTTTGATCAAGAGGTCAAATCCCTATTTCACTTTTGTTGTAAAATATTTCATATTTTTACATCATTTTGGATAAAAACTTCTTTGTCCCCTCTTTTTACTTTTCTTGCAATCCTAACATTATTTTACTTTGCATTTTGACTAATTAATGATTCACTGGACATTTTCATTCTGTTAGTAAATAAATACTTAATTTTATCGAAAAATTAAACTTTTAAGTCTCATAGCTTAAACTCTATAAATTGTAGGTATATTAACTAAGAAAAGTTGTATAAAATTAATCGAGGAGGAATAGTAATCGATTCAAATTAAACATCATTTTCATCTACATCAACTTGGTCTACTTAATTCAGTTCGTTTATACCATAACTTTTTGGAGCTTCTGAGAAATTCTTATCGTGAGAACCTAAATCTATTTCATTCTTAAAGGATTCGCTAATTAGTACTGGAGACACATGAGTATATCAAGTATTTGAACTATTTGTACCGAAACTGAAATCAATTTGTTTCTTAGTACCACCACCACTTTCGAGACACAAACTTTTAACACTTTTATCGATTTTTTTTAATTTATTCATATTACAAATTAAACTAACAAATATTCAAAAAATACAAAAAAAATATAAATAATATTCAACAAATAATACATTAATTAAAAATTAAAAGTACAAGATGAAATAATAATATCGATTTTTGAAGTACCCAAAAGTAGATAAATTGAAGACTTTTGAAAAATTTTACTTCATATTTGTAACTACAAAATAATATAATAAAACTGAGTAATTCATTAGATAATTAGAATAACAGATTGAGAGAATAAGGTTGTAAGTTGTGAAAAAAATGTTTCAGATGGCATGTATTTTATAGGGAAAAATTTAATTGTTGGGCCAGGCCTGGTGTCACGCCTCAAATCTTATTGGGGCGGACTGGCACCCGTAACCGAGGAGGCCCGGGAAAATCAGCTCATAACTTTATACTTCCCACGCATACCTCTATGACAACCCGAAATTCGGACAACATCATATCGCATATAAAAGGAAATAATCACCTATATAAGCTTGAGCACACATATATATGTATATACAATACTTGGCCGTTGGAGCCATCACGTCTATTAACAAAATACCACCTTGACTGTACAT
The DNA here is from genome assembly GCF_002878395.1 of Capsicum annuum. Taxonomy (NCBI): domain Eukaryota; kingdom Viridiplantae; phylum Streptophyta; class Magnoliopsida; order Solanales; family Solanaceae; genus Capsicum; species Capsicum annuum. Next base: position 144,609,643 of record NC_061118.1, read on the forward strand.
TAGGTCTACAAAGCCTCTAGACAATACACAGAGTTTAACTAAGGTCGGGACACACCCCGCCATATAACTAACTTCTATACAATACCAAAAGTGGCTGGATATGACACGGAAAGCCCCGAAGCAAACTGGAGCTCACCAAAAGCAGCTGGGTATCCTGGCTTCTACTTGTGCGGTGTATGAGCTGAGGTACCTGTGCCTGCAGCATGAAATGCAGTTCCCCCGTGGGGGACGTCAGTACGAAATATGTACTGAGTATGTAAAGCTGTAGATAATCACATATGATATAGGAGCTCAATAGAAATCAGAAACAAGTGAAAAAATCGTAATAGGAGTGGACCACACTTACTAGAACTTGTGACAACCTGTACATTGTATTTATTCAATCACGAACTTGTGACAACCTGTACATTGTATTTATTCAATCACTTTACCTTCGTTCTTATCATCTTTGTAATCATTACTGTACTGTACTGTGACCGTTAGGCTGCCTCCAGTACATATCAACTGGGATCGACCCATGCTAGGCTTATGCCCCTGGGATACCACCCATAAACACATAAATAGGGATCGACCCATGATAGGCTTATGCCCCTGGGATACCACCCGATAAGAGAAAACTTCCATCACTTAGTTCAATTATCTTTGAGATTGTTATTTCGGTCACCATCACATTTTTGATACTTTGAAACAATGATACATCAATAAGAGACATATAAATAGACCATCAATGCAATAACAATGAAGTAAGAACTCACTGGCACATCAATAAAGTGTTTTGGAGTCATCAATGCCATAACAATGAAGTAAGAACTTATTGGTATATCAATGAAACGTTTTGGAGTCATTAATAGCATATGGATCTTGTTCGAGTAACCGGATACCTTCTGACATTCATTAGTGCAATAAATATGTAAGGTTTGGAAAACAAGTAAGTATTGAAATGTCTTGACATCTTGTAGGGTGGAAACAAGTTCATTGGTAACGTAGGACATCATACAAAATCATTATGGATCACATGTTGCTGAATAACTTTGGAAACTTTCTTAATAGAACAATTGTTCACTTTCATGCCAAAGATATGGTATAGAGTATGCTTTACATACCTGACTATCAACCTTCAATACTAGTCCCAAATGGACTTCCCGTCTTTTCGGATTACTTATCTACAATGAACATATATAGCAATCTAGTATTAGCGAACAAACGTCACAATTCAATTATTTGAATTCACCAAACTAGTGGTTAAGTAGTAAGCCTTAATTACACCATAAAGGGTGTCACTTTAACCCTCCTATACTCCAATTACATTCACATGTCATGCATATTCATACAACATCCTCCAATATCAAGTTTGGATTCATTTATCCTTCCAACCAATCCATTAAACCAAATTGAGCCATAGACATAAATAATCATCAATTCAATAGTATATAACCATATCCACCTTCCATAACTCAATTAACATATCTACCTTCTACAATTCAATACAACCAAACCATGCAAAATAGTCCATAACCCTATTTTCATCACCTTTCAATAACAACCAATACATATAATCCTTTATCACACATATACATATGGAAGAGAACAAAGGCAAACAATATTCATACCTTAGAATTCACCTCTTGATTATGCAATCCTGTTTGCACAAATAATAGGTGCCGTTCGAAGCTCTCGAGATGACAAACGCAGTTATCGGATTACTTTGGAATTTCTACAGTTGAATCAAAAGTAATTTAAAGGTCAAATTTGGTTAGGGTTTGTTCTTTCTCAATGATTGATGATGAAAATGAGTTTTTGAACTCATATACATGTATATATACACATATTCCCGTTCATAATATCATAGGGAATGACCAAAGTGCCTTTAAAATTTAAATAATGTCAAATCTGTCCTTTGGTGGACTGTTTTGATAAGTTAAAGTAGATCGACCATAACTCTTTGCTCCGATATTGGATTTGGGTGAAATTGGTATCGTTGGAAAGATAATTCAAAGGGATTTCATTTCATATAAAGTAGGACACCCAGTTCGTCCTATACAAGGAGTTATGGTAGTTTGAAGCTGGCCCTAAAAATCTGTTTTGAGAGGCTGAAGTAAAACGAGTATAACTCCTTACTTAGACGTTGGATTTGGATGAAACCAATTGCATTGGAAAGAAGACTCAAAGATCTTTCTTTTCATAGGTCGCAGCTCTCCCAGTTAATTATATTAAGGGAGTTATGATCGTTCAAAGTTGACCCAAAAAATTGGCTGGCCTCAGTAGTTTGTGTGCAGGAAATTTTCCTGCACATTTACTATTCCCAATATCCCCGCCACCGTTTTATAGTTTCGAACGTGCTCGATTATATCCAAAACCTATCCGTTTTTGGAAATCTTTATATCGTTGGAAAGCTTATTCAATAACCTTCGCATGGATCCATCGACGGGCAGATTCCGGTATAAATAAAATAAAAAAATTAATTTCATATAAATAAGACCAATACACGTACTTGAATACACCAATATATGTACTTGAATACGGGGTGTTACACCTGGCAGGCAAAAAAATTTTAAAAACATTATTCTATCACCGGATTGGTCCGATCCGATGCACTGATCGGCCTAGTCCAGTCTCAAAACTGGACCGGTCGATCGAGCTTCATCGGTCAGACATCCCAGACCCCTAATTGGCCACCAAACCCGACAACCTTTTCGATTTCGATTTGGGTCCGATTCGGGCTGCTTTTTGGCCAGTCTAATCGAATCTACCCAACCTACATGACAACCTTAAATTAGTTTTAAGTGATCAAACAAGACATTATATATTGATTGGATGAGTACTTGCATGACCCCTATTTCTCCTGGTCCATTGATTTTCATGGCAGGTCGTTGGAATCCAAGTAATTTGGGTGAGTCTATGCTTTAACTAAAGGATATAAGCCGTAGTCAACAAAACGAGAGTACAGAAGAATGCTTATAATTTTCTCATAGATCATGTTACTAGTTTTATATGGAATATTAACACTAACTAGCTAGAATTACTAGATATCTATTTGAACAACTTCTAATCTTTTTGAAACTTACATTACACACAACTTTCTGCCATATATATCCATAATTGGAGCTTCTTATGCCCTGTCAAGCAACCAAAAATTACCATCTACTTAAAGAAACAGAAAAATATCACATTTTTCATCTGTTTTGCAACACGCCACCAAATTATAATCTCCCACAGACTAACAAGTTGGTGAGCTTTAAAATGATATTTTCAAATTTTCCTCAATCGTGAAGTAAGACTAGAGTTTCATCCAACTTCCATAACACGAAATTCAATTGCATTCTTATAATGAATGAGTAAGCTAGATAAAGTAAATGGATTACCTCAAGAGCTATTCTACTATCTAACACGTATTCTTCGTCTATTTCCCATCTGAGGTACTCTTTATTCCTCTTTCAATCTTTGTCCGTAAAGAATATGTCAGCATTTTCATTTCCAATTGCTATAACCCATTGAGGAATGAGAATGTGAACATCATCTTCGACATTTCCTCCATATTCGTGGAAGGACATCAAAACCTGTATATTTTGTTAAAAAGGTAAGACCACTAAAAAAACATTTTTGTTTAATATGAAAATGCAATACCATACAAAAAAAAAAAAACTAAAACCTAGCCTGGAGCTCGAGATTTTAGCCTCGAACCTTTGCCATATACATCATGATACATTATTGCAGCTTCTTATATACCCAGTTAAGCAACCAAAAACTGTTTAAAGAGTACACTTGTTTTTTCTTAAACCATAATTATGAGTGGGTCCATCTCTGTTCTATTAGTTTTTGCTCAATTAATTATTAATACATCTTCCAACGGATGACATATGGGTTGATAAACATGAAAGATTGAGATTGTTTTTGATTTAACTTATTTTCTAATTTTAGTTTTGTTCGTATTAATGGTAATTTTAAAAAACATGAGATCAATTTTTTTAAATTTTTTTTATAACATTATGATATTTTTAATGATAATATTAAAATGGAGCCAATTTTTTAGCCAATATTAAATATTAATACCTTACTAATATTTTAGAACTTTGAATTAATAACTTTAATTTTCATATTTACAATAAGATTTTTTATAACATGAACCAAGAGATTTTATTACAACATATGACTTTTTATTAATTTGAAAGAACTTTTTCAATATAAATGCATACTATAATAAGATGTCACTTATCAAACGTTTTATAATAATAGAGTTTTAAACTACAAGTATAAAAACAATATAGATTTTACCTCTAATTTACTCATAATGATTCAAAAACAATTCTATTTGAACAACTTGTAACTTTTTTGAAACTTGCATTACACACTTCTTTCTGCCATATATATCAAGATACATAATCTTATACCTACTAAAAACTATCACCTACTTAAGAAAGAAAAAATATCAAAGGTTTTATTTATTTTGCAACACACAATCAAATTATAATCTTGCAATCTCGCGCAGACTTGTAATTTAGTGACCTTTTTTAAATGATATTTTCAAAATTTTCTCAATCTTGAAGTAACAGAGAGTTGCATTCTTATCATGAGTAAGCTAGATAAAATAATTGGATTAAGCTGTTCTCCTATTTTGTCTATTCCCCAACTAACACGTATTCTTTGTCTACTTTCCAACTGAAATATTCTTTGTTCCTTCTTCGATCTTTGTGCGTAAAGAATATGTCGGGATTGCCTAAATAGATGTTCTCCTATCCAACACACATTCGTCGTCTATTCCCCAACCGAGATATTATTTATTCCTTCTTCGATATTTTTGTCTGTAAAGAATATGTCGGATTTTTGTTTCCAATTGCTATAACCCATTGATAAGTGGTAATGTGAACATTTGTTAAAAAATGTAAGACTACTTTGTTTAATATGAAAATGCAATACCATAAAAAAAAAAAAAAAAAAGAACTAAAACAACTCGAGACTTAAGCCTCTAACCTTGTTGGATTTGAACAACTTCTAACCTTGTTGGAACTTGCATTACACATAATAATTTCTAAGCCCGCTATTTTCAAAATATTTTCCTTTCCTTTTTACAAAACACATCTTAAAGAAAAATAAAGCAATTAACCTTAAAAAAAAAAACATACGATTGTTTCTAGATGAAAAGGAAATAATTATTTTTAATAGGAGTTTACAAGTTTTAAGCTGGTAAAGAAGCAAAAAAAGAATAAGAAGCGGATAAGAGAGTTCCATGAGGATACTCTTGTTTGCTAACTGTTGTTAGTTGATTTTGCTAGCTTCAGTTAGTTGAGTGGTTGGAGATTTTTAAAGGTGGTCACTCAACTACCAAAATCCATCACCTTTTTGAATGGACATGCATCACATGTATTTGAACTTCATTCTCTTCAATAAACAAAGGTTCACATTTTTAACACAGAATAGTAACATGCAGCTAAAGGTTACATTTTTACAGCACAAAAAGTAGTAATAAAGGTTATATTTTTTGAGGAAAAAAATATAAAAATTTCTTACCGTAGCAGGACTAGAAAGAGCAGCATAAGTGACAGAGAGCTTATTAGTAGAGGTCAAAGTGGAAAGATGGAAATGGAGGACATGAAAGAGATTATTATGAACAAAAGAAGGAACTAGCCGATACTCTTGCTAGTTGCTAGGAATATAAGCTGAATATAATGTAGTGTGGCACAAGCTAGCTAGCCGTGCCACTCCCCTGCTTTTGTACCCTTTGTTTTCTTACTTTTTGCCTTTTCAACGTCATCAAATTTAAATGAGCTAGTCATCAAATTTAAACGAGCTAAGGATCAGATCGTTTGCTACACATTCTAAATTATTATCAACACTAATTGAGTATGAAATAAGATTTATGCTTTACTTTGTAGATAGTACGATACCTTGACATATTTTATCTTAACGATCCAGCATAGCAAACGAACCTAGTATTATGTATTATGTATCAATGAATTTATGTGACATACTTATAATTTATTTGTTATTTGAAAAAAACAATGGTAGAAAGAAAACAAGACAGTAACCATGAGTTCATTTAACCCAATCAATTGTAGCATGTATATATACACCCTTAAAGTATGTGGATATCATCATTCTAATAGAAAATTTTCTTTCTCGGATGAGCACAACAAGATTCTAGTCTTGTGAAAGATAAATTCAACTCCAATTTAATTTTATCATTAAAGTACTCCATTGGGCTTGACAAAGAAACATAAGATCTATAGAATATGCATCAAATTAAACACTTTTATAATACACTCATGCATCCTCATTTACACTTCTCAAAAAGTTTTCCACATAAAACCTATTCATATCAGCATATGAGTTTTCAAGAAGGTTAAAGAATCTTTCAATCTTAACATAGAATCTCCATTAAATTCTACGGAGTTTCTCAAATTCACCAACAAGGAATTATGAATGGGTTTTTCAATCTTAACATAGAATCTCCATTAAATTCTACGGAGTTTCTCAAATTCACCAACAAGGAATTATGAATGGGTTCTACAAAGAGTATTTGATCACTAGTGTCATAATAGTCATGTATTTCCTCATCACTAATATCAAATATCTTTTAAACCTTACAATCACCAAGACTTGAAGAATTATGACTCATCACACAAAATGAATCGTATTCCAACAAGTCATCACACAAAAACTTTTGAAACAAGAATAAGCAAAGAAGAATCACCCAACTCATTCACAAGTTTCTTCCTACAAACACCACGCTTCTTCTCAATAAATGGTAATCCATATTCAACTTTGTCATACTCAATTTCAAAAGTCAATGAATTACTCATATAGTTAAACTTAAATATTGTAATTAATGACTTATTATAGAGAAAAATGTCATCATCGTGAAAATTAATAAAGTCACCAATATAAGAATTAAGAGTATAGCTCATCACCTCCAAAAAGATCTTAGGTATTCTAAGAATCCACGAATATGGATAAACCAATCATATATGTTGTACTTGGTTTTATGTAGCAAAGAAACACTATCACCTTATTTTTTCTTGCTCATTGGCATTAAATCTACGGGACATGTATAAATTAAGAATGTGGATAAACCAATCATATACACCGTCCATTTAACTCATGAATCTTATCTTGGACAAGTTTAAAATAATTATCTTTACTTAATCCTAGTGAATAAGATGTTAAACATTTATTTGTAATACACTAACTTGGATGTTGTTGTTAAAACTTCATTTATTAATATAAAGTTTGAGTTGTTTAATGTAGTGTCCTAAAATATGTGTGGTAAAAATTATATAACTTTTTCTTTATTTATTATTTTTTAAAAAAATAATTTTTTAAGACATATTTCTCAACCTTCATTATTATTTCAAGTGAAATTGAAATTATAAAATTTATTATTAAAATTTTTGAAGCCTTAGAACTTTGGATTGCTACTAGTTAAATATGAATTAGATATTTGGATAATAGCATTGTGGTCCCTAAATTATAGGCATATTTTGGTATTATTCTTTGTGATATCCGATCAAGTATATTTAATCTTTAATTAATCGAAATGTTTGTTTTTAGTCTTTTTATCCAAAAATTATATATTGTATTTGAACTATTTTTAGAACGTAATATTGCTGTCAAACATAAAGTAACAATACGGCTTAACATAATTCTAGTAAATTGATGGTGTCAAACGTATTAATAGCTCATATTTTAATTTATTGGAGGTTAAATATACTTAGTCAAATGTCAAAGACGTCATAATTAGAATTTTGCTAATAATTGAAGGACCAAAAATACTACTCCCTCTGTTTCAAAATAGTTGACAAATTTAACTTGACATTTTCCTTGAGAAAAATATTTATTAGGAGCTTATTTTATCAAATTAACCTTATTAATTATACTTTTAAAATATAAATTTGAGTATTACATTTTCCGCAGTCATTTAACGAAAGAGGTAGAACTAAATGAAAATAATATGATTCTCTCGATTTAGTAAATGGTACAACTAAATTAAAATAAATATTTTTAACAAGGGGGGTTGAGACAACTATTTTAAAACGAAGGAAGTATCATTAATTCTTAATTGTTTAAGTAGATGTGATCAAAAAATTATTAGCCGGAAAATGCAATTAATCTAAGTGATCAAACAAGACATTATATATTGATTGGGCGAGGAATTCCTTCCTTTTAAGAGTCGAAAGTGTTTTTAATTAAATGCAAAGCAAAAATTTTAAAGACCGCGTTGCTGAATAGCAAAAGCAAAAAAAGATTTTAATGTCAAAACGATAGTAAATAAAAGTACATTGAAATTGGTAAAGGTAATTCCCTCATATGATGAGACCTCAATTATCCCTTTTAAGTTTTGAATATTGTAAAGCGTAAAATTGAGAGATGATAATTAGGACTCAATTCCTCAATAAAGTTTTAAGTGTTTTTCCTTCCCCGAAAGCAAATTCAAATTATGAAATAGTGATGAATAGTTATATATGAAATATGATATTAAAGAATCATTACAATATCAAATAATGTTGTGACCCAAAAGGTGCAAGAAAATAAGATTTTAGAGCTAATCCCACTGTGTAAATGGCCACCACTGGTCGGTCGAAAAAAATTAGCAATAAGTATATAGTACTAATACATTGTTAATGAGCACCACCAAATAATTAATGAATATTTCATTGAAGCTTGTAGGATTTTAAAAGTAAGCTTGATAACGTAGCTAAACAGTTATAATTAATATCTAGCAAATTTTATCATCTGATTAAAATTATCTAAGTATACCACTTAAGTTGAATATATTACACTTTACACCTGAGGTAGTAGTATGTCGTGGCGAACCCAGAATTTTATATAAGTGGGTTCAATCAGCAAATAGGTAAATGTTAATGATACCGATAGTGTAAGCAACGCTAAACACAACAAATAATTTTTTTGTTGCTCTTTTATTGCTTCTTCGTTTTGTTGGTTAATAATATAATATCAAAAATATTATTTTACTTTTTTCTGAAAAAGAACACTCGACTTTTCTTTTTATTTAACAAAGATGGGAATAAATTAAAAATGTGCAAAATTAATAAATATTTTTAAAAGCTAATATATATATATATATATATATATATATATATGTATATATATGTGTGTGTGTGTGTGTGTATGTTTTGGCTAAAAATTAAAAAAATAAAATTTAAAAAGGTGTCAAAATTCAATTAATAAAAAAATTAATTGTATTTGACGTATAGTAGATTTTAGATTTTTGTTGAATTTGAGTAAAAAAAAAATATACAAATTAAAAGAAAAAGAAAAAAGAAAATACAAGTGATAAAATTTATAGTTACACTTCACTGATACCTAATACTTCCTTCGTCCCATTTTACCCGTTTCAAATTGGGATAGTACAGCTATTAAGAAAACAATGATTGGTAAAGTAATTTTACCATTTTACCCCTCTTAATTGTGTCTTATTGTCAGTTCTAATATTGATGGATAACTAATACCAAAGCACCATTTATATTCTTAATGGTGTACTCTTAATGGTACTCCTCTTTGCAACATTTTTCAAGAATGTTAATAACAAAGAGTAATCAATTACACTAAGGGTATAATAGGGAAATGACAAGTAAAAAAGGAGGTAAAATGGAAGTAATTAATATAGCCTTACCATATGTGATACTCGTATGGAGCAAATAATTGTAACGACCAAAAAGCAATTTGGTAGGAGAATCGAACCTGCGCACAGGTTATGACCTTGAACCCGTCGAACGCTGTGCTACTGCCAACCTTTGTTCAACGTGGGTTCAAACAATATATATACTATAATTAAAAATAATTTTAATTGAATAAATAAGATCTTTTTGCATGAAGTGGATTCAGCTGAACGCACTTGGCGCCATGTGGGTCCACCCCTGGTAGTATAGTCTGCGTACACTCTACCCTCCCCAAACTCCACTATGTGGATATAAACTGGGCATGTTGTTGTTGTACTACCAATTTACTATAAATTAATGTTCATAACTTGGCGCATATGAATAGTTTTTTTTTCGCCCTTCGCAATGGCTCAGTTGGTGTGGAGGGTGATTATGAGTTATCCATCGGAGATCGATCCTCCCTCAATGCCTTCTAAGTCGAGCCTTGCGTACAGGACTTGCCTAGTGCGATTTACATTCTATGTGTAGTTTGCAAGTTATTACATAGTGGAGATTTAAAGCTATTACATTTGTAACTTGGTGCATATGAATAGTTTAAAAAACACTCCTCTTTACACAGCAAGTTGTTGCTTTTCTCAAGAATTTTCTAATTTAATCCAAGTGTAAGATAATCAAATCAAACTTCATGAGAGTTATGAGTTAAAAAAAATACTATTTCTAATTATATATATAATCAAAGTATTATGAAATTAATGAGATATACGATCACACGAAAAGTTACAAATGTATAACTTAAACTTAGCTCTTTCTAACTGTTGTTGATTAAACTAATAGAAGGATATTATGTAAATAGTCCCTTCGGTTTCAGTAAAATAAATAAATAAAAATTTATTTACTACCATGAGGAAAAGAGGATAACATAAAAAAAAAAAAAAAAAAAAAAAAGTATAACGTATGTATGATTCAATATGGATGATCATCATGCCAAAAAATTAAGAAGGTTCTAATTTATGATGGAGTAATATGTTAAGCTAGAAATATTATTGTGATTTATACTTTGGGAGTAATGTGCTTCAATTCAAACTTGGGATTTTTAAGCACAAATTCAAATTAGTAGGGTCTTAAAATGAATATCAAACAATATTTTCAAATCTTAAAAAGGATTCATCTTCCTATAAAAAAAATTGAATTCAGAATGATAAATGCCTCAAAAGTAATTTCTTTTAGGTGATAAACAAAACTCTCTTAGATAGGGAACAGTTAACATGCACGAAGGACCAAATTGCATTCATAGTATATGTTGGAGGCTATTATAGTTACTCCAATAACCTTTAATAAACAATTTAAAATATTTAAAAAACATGTAAAAACAATTCAAGGAAGAACTTGATTTGTTCTTGAATATTTTAATCGTATCACATAAATTGAGATGGAGGGAGTAATTGATAAATACAAAACTTCATGTCAGACAGGTGTATAGTATATTAACGCCACTATAATTTTTCTATCGATAATTATTATATCATGTTGGGATATAGGCAGAAAGAAAAAAAGAAAAATACTTACTGTATGCACAACCTTCTCTAGCCATGCAAAACTACGTTGTATCTCAAACTTCACTGAAAAAGCCATACGTTAAATTTCCTAAGAGATACTGACATATAAAGTGCGCAGGAAGAGTTAGATAGTTTGGCAACGGCAGTTGTTTTGATTGCATAATTAAATATAATTAGTCACGAATAGGGACATAAATTTGGTCTTATATGCAACTATTTAAATTCTTGCATTAATACTCCCTTTATTTTCGTATATGTTTGACTTGACACGTCGCTTTGGAAACAATAATAAAGGAGTAATCCTACTATATCATTGTATTAGTTATACTTTGTCTAAAAATAATGCATGCATCGATTTTGATTATTACCAATATCTTATTTGATACACTTTTTCAATACATCTATAACTAACACTCTTTTTGATATTATAAGATGTGTAAAGCTAAGTACATGAAAACTCATGATATTAGTAATGTAATGAATTAAAATGCATGCATTAATATGATTAAAAACACAATTTTCCTTCAAAATATTTTGCACGTCCTTTCCACCATATTTGTGGTGGTATTTTTGTAAACAAATAATATTTTTTTATAGAAAAATTATGCAATGTTTGTTATTTTTAATACATTAAATCAAATCATTTGTCTTTTATTTACGTTCCTTTTCTTTTTTTGGGCCAGGTCACTATTGGGCCTTGCCATCTGTAAAGACCTGTCACTTTTATTATTTATGGGCCAAAACCCACCTTTCACTAAAAAATAATACACCGAATCAAACACTGCATAGAAATAATTTTGGCGTAACAATTTACTACCAAGCTATTTTTATACACTATCAAACGACCTCTTAGGCCCTTCGTTTCAAAATAATTGATGGATACATCTTACTCATAAGATTAAAATTTGACTGTGGAAATGGAGAAGTGCAATGGGGGTTTCTGTGTAGGAGAAGGGTGTCTATCAAAGTGGTAGATAAGTTCTATAAAATAGCACTATAAGGCCGATATGATGTTATATGGTAGTACTCTTAAGACTGCTAAAGTTCAACATACCCACAAGTTGAGTATTGTAGAGATACATATACCAAGGCAAGATATGGAAACGCACCACATTATATAAGATGAAAAATAAACACATTCATCAATAGGTGCAAGTAACATGCATTGAGGATAAAAAGTGAAAAAATCACTTCAGATAATTTGAACATGTTCTGGATCGACCTACACACACAATGATCTGTAAGTGCGAAATACGATAAATTAAGGTGTTAGAAAGGAACAGGGCAGACCCAAAATCCCATGAATAGAAGTGTCTTGAAAGACCTTATAAATATTTGATATCCCGAGCTAAAGAAGGGCGCAATAAAAAGAAAAGATGTACATAGATTATAGTCACCAATTGAGAAGAGGTTTTACATTTTATAGAACTTCTATTATAATTGGCGTTGGCGTTGTTGTTCCATTTTTGCTTCTATTTTTAGTGTGATGATATGCACTGAAATGAAATTTTGTTACATACAAAGATTAACGTGCAAATATAAGAGGGGAAAAAGAGGAGGAATAGTAGGATTAACGGAAGCTTATGGTCTTTTCTGTACCAAGTTCCCAACTCCATCAGCAAAAAGTGGTAAAACAAATCCACAGTTCTGTTTTGTTTTCTTTTTCTGCTTCAATATTAGTGTAAACATGGTCAAAATCACATATAAATCAAATAATCCCTAGTATTTTTTCCAAACACAAGCCAGAAACTCATATTTGACAGCAAAATTTCAAGTTAGATCAAGAAACAACTCAGAACTGAACATCAGGAATTATTTGCCATCTAGAGAAAGATCAAATAAAAGACATGAGCTGCATATACCAGCACCATCTGCCACAACTAAAGTCATCATTCAGCCATATCAAATAGTCGCAGTTCTAATATTTAATATAAAAGGACAGACAGATATTGTTAAGTACATCAGTTTGAAGTCTCCTGTCTCGTGAAGTTACAAATCTAGCAAAAACGATGAGCACTGGGTACATACTGCATGAAGATCAAACACCTGACCAGCACAACATAACTGAAATCACCATAGCCCAGTGATTCTTGTAACACCACCATTCAAGCATGCAGGAGAAGATATGACTAGTTTGCCTTTACAGGAACTCTACACTGCTCACAGAAAAACAATACAAATGAGTCATTATTCAGGTTGGATCAGGGACACAACATTCTGATCGCCAGTGTAAAAAGGTAATTTTGTTTTTGTACTTTATAAGACTCGCAAGAAGATTTGTCATCTCTAGACAGCAGCAACACGCTTTCACTTTCCATAGTAACCATTTTTTTATGAAGGCGCTTCATTCAAGAAGGACATCAGGAAGATGCATTATAACATGGGGCATACAATTACAGAAAGACAACAATACAAGAGTGTTAAATAGCCCCTATACATTGGCTCCATATAAAACTAGAGTGCTAACAAACTCCAAAAAAATGTCCGGTATTAATAACTGGGGACAAAATTGTCCAGCCAAAAAGGTCGACTAAACCTTTTGCATTAACTAACCATTAATTTGCCATGCACACAACATGTAAAAAATGGAAATGGAAACAGAAAAAAGAACTGCTGCAGTGATATCACTACTCAATACTAATTTGGACATGCTCTAAGATAATCAGTGCAGTTAGAACCAGTAAGCAACCTAATAGATGGAAGAGGAGAGGTGCTGGCAGGAACACGCAGTAGTTCAACATTCAGCTTCTCACAAAATTATGCAAGTTACTACCAAATGCAATCAGGACCAAGAAGGAGCCCATTGAACCTCATTTGGCTAAAAGATTTTTGAAGAATTTCGTTGGAAGAATAGTTTATGGAAGTTGATATGCTTGGTGGTAGCAGTAGTAACTTTTCTATTGTCCCGGAGAGTTGTGGGTGGAAGAAGAGGTTAAGGGTGTGATTCCTTGACACTAAACCTCAACTTCAAAATAAAATTTCAACCTTTTTACAAAAAACCTAAATCGGAAAAGTTCACTCTCTTTTCCACACACACCAAAAAGAACTTTACTTTTTTGCATAAAAGTTTACACAAACAAATGCCAACCTAGATTATTTGATACTAAAGGTACATTAGGGCAGTGACTGACGAACGTTTGCTCCATGATAAACAAATAACTTCAAAGAAGAACCTCATGGCATCCAGAAAAGGTGAACCTACCAAGAACGGTATGTGTTCATCTACTGGTGCTATGACCTTAAGGTCAAAGAACCTCCCCTCATTCATCACCCTGAATGAAGAGTGGGTGAACACATCTTTAAATCATGTAGAGTTCTATTTATTTTTCCAAGAGACCACGTTAAATCAAAAATCACAAACCCATCAAAACAAATAGGCCTATTATATGCACATCACACCAAGATTTCATGTCTGATAAACTTGATGTACAATATAAACAGTAATACAATAGAAGAGGACTGATCAGATGAGAGAGTACAAATCTTACTGCAGACCACCACACAACTGAAGAAGAGAAGAGAAACTATATAAACATAGTTATAACAAGCATTTGACAAGAAAGCATCTTTCCAGAAGATGTTAATCATTAGTGTTGGATAGTGGTCCGGCATATGTCCAAAAATCACACATCCAAAGAGAAAATGTCTTTAAATAACTTTCTGCCAGAAGTCATAAATGTCTGAAAACTCCTCAAGTTTGATAACAAAGAAGCTCAACCTAAAACCTTTCAAAGAATCATGGACATGAGGGCTAGCTAAACCAATCATGTAGATTATACTTTTCAAAACCAATCTATAAGATGAAAGGACGTTACACAGCCTTTAAGAAAATAACTTCCGACACTTGAGCTAAATGCATGCTATAATTATAAAAGCAGTAAGCCTAAAAGAGCCTCCAAACCAATACTTTTTCCTCGTGCTTGATCTAAAATTAGCCTTAAGAGGATTATATTCCCATTTGATGTTGTATACAAAAATACAGAGAAAAATTCTTCTCCGTGAATTACTAGAATTTGAGCTAAGATATGCATTATGGATAATACTCCCTCCAACACATTTTACATAACATTACCTCCTGAAGGATGACATTGTTCCATCATTAACAATATTAAACTATACATAAATTTTACTGGGTATGCTGCTGTTGTAGTATTATATATAAATCTCTGTAACGCCCAAGAATTCTGATCCATTAAGCTTTTTAACTACGAAATTAGATTTACCAATATAATAGTAACTCACATTAACATATCAAACAAACCTAGAAAAAATATTATAAACTGAAACAGTACGCACCATTTTTACTACTGCTGCTGATTCTGTGGAGGAGCATTTGGCGGTGGAGGCATACCAGGACGAGGAGGTCCATAAACAGGAACCTGACCACCTGGAGGTGGTGGTGGCATACCAGGGCGAGGTGGTTGACCAGGAGGACCACCAGGCATTCCTGGTCTAGGTGGAGCACCAGGTGGTGGTGGACCCCTCATCATAGGAGGCGGAGGAACCATGGGCCGCTGACCAAACTGCGGTGGAAACTGTTGTGGTGGACCACCACCCGGCCTGAACTGTGGTGGCGGTGCCATAGGTGGCGGAGGTCCACCAGGCCTCTGCATCTGCATACCTTGCGGCGGCATTTGTGGTGGCCCACCACCTGGTGGCCTCATCATCGGCGGTGGGTAATTAATAGGTGGAGCAGAAACTTGAGGCATTGGAGGCCGAGAAAGCTGAGGCTGCATCATCCCCGGAGCAGGCCCGCCAACACCACGAACAGGCCCAGCAAGACCCGGTTGAGCATGAACCATCGGGCCGGTAGGAACACCACGGCCCGCAGCCCGACCAATACCGGGCCCGGAAACAGCAGAACCTGCAGCAGTAGCCTTAACTCTCGATTCATCAGGAGGTGGTGGACCTTCAACAGTCATGGAAATAACCTCTTCACCACGGAGAAGTACAAGACCAAGTGTACGCCGATCTTCACGTTCTTCTTTCGAACCTTTCGTCGGAGGAAGCTTCCGAAACTCTTCACAGTCTCCGAGGACGAGGTTCATGTGTCGGTCGAACGCCATGAATTTTCCGATCAGTTGACGACCATCTTGGATAGTAACACGCATACGGTAATTGATGTATTGAAGCATTTTCGAACTCTTTGACATCGACATTTTGAGCGAATTTTGAAGCAAAAACGAAAATGGAGATTAGGGTTTTGGAGGAAGGGATATACGACGGCCAAGGGGCGGCACGGCGGAGGCTCAGCTACTGGGAGTAGATTTGAAGGGGTTAGAGGTTAGGGTTTTTGGGGTAGACGTATATATTATGACGAATATAGTTGGGCCTTTAATAATTAATAGCAAAATGTCAAGTTTGGTCCTTGCACTACGGAGTGTTGACAAATCATGTTTTTTTTTTTTTTTATTCGATGTTCAATTTTCGTTGCATTAAATTTCGCCTAATTTCAATTCGCATAAAGAAAGGTCCTATTCAGAAATAGTGTTTTCAACTAAAGATTTTTTCATGAAACCATGCTTCATTAGCTATTTTTAATTGTCACGTTCTTTTTTATTACATGATAAATTAATTAAGAGTATGTGAATAACACTTTGTTTGGATATATCTATTATTGGTGGGTACAGGGGTAGGAGGTGGTGATGGGGTAAATTTTTTTAAAAAGTACAAAAATTAATTCGGGAAAGGAGTTGGTAAGTGGTGGCGATTGGGGGAGGGGTGGGCGAGGGGCAGGGCGGAAGGTAAGAAAATGTTTTGAAATTTTTTAAAAAAAAATTGGGGTGGTAGTTTGGCAAGGGGTGGGGTCGGAGTCAGGGTAGGGTGGATAAGAAAAAAAGTTAAAAAATTTTAAAATAATAATAATAATAATAATTTTTTGGGGTTGGGGAAAAGGGGAGGGGTGGCTCATGGGGTGGGAGAGAAGTAGGAGGTGAAGTTAAAGGGAAAAGGCATAGTTTCCACCTCAAACTATATTCAAAAAGTCGAAGCCATACCTAAACTATACTAGTGACCTATTACACATGTAAACTATAAAAAAGTGAAACTATTTACACCTTGTCAGGCTACCACCACTTGCATGTGGTGTAGTGTTTTTACATGCACTGACACGTCAGCACCACGTCAGTAAAAAGTATCAATTTTTTTTAGTTAAGGTGTGTAATAGGTCACTTATATAGTTTAGGTGTGGATTCGACTTTTCGACTATAGTTTGGGGTGGAAACAATGACTTTTCCCTTAATGTTTTTAGCTATTTACTTTTGTTATTTAATAGGTTGAACGCGCCTAAAATAAGTGTAACACACGCGGCTTAGAATGAGGGTTGCGGGGAGGTAATAATATCACTTTTTTATAGTTAAGGTATGTAATAGGTCACTAGTATAGTTTAGCTTTGGCTTAGACTTTTCGGATATAGTTTAGGGTGGAAACGATGTCTTTTCCCGAAGTTAAATAATATAAGGTAAAGGATAAAATAATATTATGTAATACTATTAAATAAGGACATAATTGAAAGGAAGAAAAGCAAGCAAATTATGGGATATCACCAAATTGTTGGTTACATAAAGTGAGGATTCATGATTATCAAAACATGGAATTAAATCATACCATACCATGTATTTTGAAAAACTATCAAAACTAATATGATTCCCTAAGTAAATATACCACATTATGCTATGGAAAATCACCATCCAAACTGTATGTAAGGGTTAAATTAGTTAGAACTATAATTGTTCTTACGAAAAAGAGCCTAAAATGTCATTCAATTATCTAAAATAGTGCAAAAATATCCTTCATCTACCTATAGGACTTAAAATGTCCTTTTTCATCTACCTGTTGGGTCAATTTTGCCCTTCTATTTAACAGCTGCCCATTAACCCCACCTCATTTATGACATGACACATTTTTATTGAACAATTAATATTTAATTAAACTAATTAGTTTTATCTGGATGGTTTTGCTCCTCTAGAGGTTTGATTTGATGAACCAAATACTAACAAATGCATTTTCAACAATATACTAATTTGCACTGTGGATGTGGATATTGTGTGGTGGTGCAAAGTGTTAATTGTGTGATTGTTTTAGAGTCTCAAGCTACTTGTTACTTTATATAAACTAGCATATTCCTTGTTGAATTGCTTTGTTTTTCCTTTTTTTTTTTATGTGATTCAATTTCTTTTTCCCGTTTATAATTGATATGGATATACTTTATAGGCTTTCCTCATTATCTTGTGCTAATTTATTATGATCTAAGGAAGTCATTGTCGTGTTCTTTCTTGTTGAATCCAGATGAATATGAAACGGTACATTGATTGTTCTATTTTGAAATTTAATGGCAGCCAAAGTTATGTCTATTTTGAAGGTTACTTAGATTGACCAACGCGGTAAGTTTGACACCCAAAGCTGCATTGGTGTTCTAATAGGTTGTTTGGGTGCCACAACGTGTGGTTCCGAAGAGCCTATTTAGCTTTTTATATGTCTAATGATAGTTTCAGCTATCTGGTTTTGGAGTTTTGGTTGGCTGATTTTGCTACTTTACTGTGAGTTTGATTTTATGTAGTGTGAATCTGATTTATTTTTCCTTTCCGTAAATTGCTAAAGGTGAAGTTCATTCTTCTAGATGTTGATGTATTGTGGCTCATGCAACAAAAGAACTTGAATTAATTCAACAACTTCTAGTATATTATTGAAAATGAATTTGTTGGTGTCTGGTTCATCAAACCAGACCCATAGAGAAGCAAAATCATCCAGATAAAATTAATTAATTAAATTAAATATTAATTGTCCAATGAGAATATGTCATGTCATAAATAAGGTGGAGTCAACAGGCAACTGTTAAATAAAAGGGCAAAATTGACCTAATAGGTAGACATGAAGGACATTTTAGGCCCAATAGGTAGATGAAGGGCATTTTTGCATCATTTTAGATAGTTGAAGGCCATTTTTGGCTCTTTTTCGTTGTTCTTATAATAAAATGGCGAAATGATCTCGTGGATCCTTGTACCTATTCCCGTTTGTAAAATGGACATTTCTACTTAGCTCTTTGTCATCTGAACCCCTGGACCAATCAAAATCCAAGATTTTGAACCCTTCTGACCATGTGTGTGGCTCACTAACCTCTAAAAATTTCATGTCATCGCCATGTCATCTCCACGTCGTATAAATCAATGACATGTCATAATATTTTCATTAATTAATTATTAATTAATAATATTAAATAAAAAATTATTTTTAAAATAAAATTCATCTCCACCATTATTTAAAAATTCAAAATAACAATTTATATCATATTGATATAACTTAATCAATTTATAATATAAATCAAAATTTATATATCATAAAATTACAATTCAAAATCATAAAATCTCGTAATTTATATTACAAAATCAAAAACCTCAACAACAAAGATGAGATTTTAACTCAAGATTTCACTATATATCATATAATCAAAAACTTTAACAACAAAAAAATTCATCTCCAACATTATTTAAAAATATTTATCTGTACGATTAAATAAAGAATAAAATAATAAATAATTTTTATTTGTCTTAAAATAAAATTCATCTCCACTATTATTTAAAAATTAAAAATAATAATTAATATTATATTAATATAACTTAATTAATTTTAATTTGTCTTAAAAATCAGTGGGTGTTCTCTGTGTGTGTAGGGGGAGGGTACGCTGGTGTGGTGGTGGTTGTGCTGCATGGGGAAGGGTGAAAAACGGGGAGAAGGGACGAGGAGAAGGTGGGGCAACGGGGTGGGGGACAGGGAAGGTGGTGGACTGGTGGACGGGGTGGGGGGAGGGTGGGGTGCTGGACGGAGTTCGGGGAGGGTGATTTTAGATCTTTTTAAAAAAAAAAATTATAAATATTTTTTTAATCACGTGCCCCAAAAAATGTGTGCAATCACGCATTGTCCACCTCAACACTTTAATATCACATATGCATCAAAAGAGTTTTAAAAATTAGTTTTAAATGGGTTCAAGGGTTTAGATGACAAATACATAAGTATAAATATCCACTTTACAAACCACACCAAGTACAAGGGTTCACGAAACCATTTCGCCTAATAAAATTAGTAGTATGTTGTGTGTAATGTTACAACCCTCCCTCCCCCCGAAAGAAATTAGTATTATGAAATTTAAGTTGAGAGGAAGTTTTCAAAATTATCTATATATCATATCATGTATATTGTTTTTAGTCCATTGAACTAAACACCTATCTATAAATGTATATCCACTGAACATGGATCATTTAAAATTCTCTAGTAAGGTGGAACCCAAGTTGAGTTTCTTCTTATCTATTTGCAAGATATCTTTTATAATTTCGCCATTGATGTTTAACTATGTATTATAATCGCAAACACAATTACTCCATATATATTATGATGAATGTTTGCTCTAAAATTGATACAACTGAATTAACAGAGGCCAAGAACACACGTTGTGATATAACTTCATTTTAGTCTGATTTACTAACGGTTTGGCTATTCGTAGACGATGAAAATAGATAGAATACTAAAAAAAGATAAAGAGAACAAATTCATACATATTCGAAGAGAACTCGAGCGAGCCTAAGACTAAGCAACAGTTGAATTCATTATGCAAATAAAGTGCAATGCTTATTACTTATGTATCGTTTGAGGAGATTAAAGCCAAACAAAAAGGGTTGACTAATTATAGGCTACGGGGTCGAAGCCTTAGCAATAAGAGAATGCCACTAAAGCTTATGTATTTGCGATACGCCTCTGATGTCTGATCCCTGAACTATACGTGGTATAACACACTGAAGTATCCACGTAGGCACACGTGTGTGCCACGTAGGTACCACGTAGGCACTAAGGGTGTCAAAATTATACTTTTAATTAGTTCAGGGAGGTAATAAACCCCCTTTAAGTTGAGGTGTGTCATAACCTTTTTAGTTATAGTTCAGGAGGGTAATTGGGTAGTTTATTTTTTTATTTTGTTAAATTTTTCAATAATTTTATTCACAAAGAAGAATTAATCCACAGGTACTATTCTTATTTCTTATTTTCATGGTTTAAAGATTTGTAGTTTGAATTAATTTATCATATTTAATTTTTATACACTATAAAAATTATTTAGAAAGAGATATACATCTGAAAAAAATATTATATTGTTGAATGATACTGAATTCAAATATATAAAAAGGATAAATTAAGGTTTTGATGGAAATTGCACACTTACTTTTCAAAATGCGGTTATTTTCAAATATAGACCCAAATTATCGTGACTTTCAAATTTTAGTCCCAAATAAAAGGGTTTTGTTAAAATAGCCTTTACTTGTTAAGTCATATTCTTTTGGATGAAAATATCCTCCTGCAAAATATTCTCGGCTAAATCTCTTTCTTTCTCTCTTTCTTTCAAATTTCAGAATCGACCTCTAAAATATTGTTGTTAAATCTCTTTCTTCCAAATTTGATAATCAACTTTCAAACATCGCAGAATCGACTTTAGCTGTAAGGCTTCTTCAGGTATGAATTTCATCATCAAAATTCATTATGATAATTTTAGCTTATTGATGCATTGTGGTAATTTTAGCTCGTTATATATTTAGCATATTGATTTGATTTTGTGGAAGTGAACGTAAGCTGAACTTGGGATATGTTGTTATTGTAGTAACATATTTACCATTGAGGAATTTCGTCGAACAGGTTGTGAGGAGTTTGTTATTGTGTCTATAATTGTGTTTTAGTAGTTATGGGGGTTGATCTTGGAGAGAAAGGCCGTTAATATGTGAGTTAACGTTGATAGCAACATATTTTGGGAAGGCCAAACGTATAAGGGCAAGGTGGTACAAGGAATTAGTTCCAAGTATTTCAAACTAGTGGTATAATTAGCATTAGAAGATGATGAGAAATTGTGTCGAACAGGTTGTGTGGAGTTTGTTATTACGATTATAATTGTGTTTGAGTAGTTGCGAGGATTTGATCTCGAAGAAAAAGGTTGTGTTTTCCATCTCGGATGAATCCAATCTATATTTTAGAGATTAAAGAAGCACTAACTTGTTGATTCTAAGAGAGAGCACCTTAGCTATTAGCTTGTATAACATAAAGCAACATGCAATGGGTTTAAACTCTCTAATGGTAGTAGGATTTGACATTTAAGGTAACAAGGTTACTATTATACAACTTTTCAGCGTTAAAAAAAATCCTTCATTGTTGAACACGCATCATATTTAATCCTTCATCTTTCATTAACTACAGTAGTATTGATTAACGCACACTCCATTACAGATTGGTAAAAAGTAATATTATCATGCTTAATATCCTCAGGATCTATCAATTTAACACTATTTAAAGAAATAAACTCAACTATATGCTTCTTATTACTTTTTTTCTTTCATAACTGCACCAAAATACATGGGGTTTGAATCACCTAACTTATATAAAAAGCCTTGAATTTTTATTGTAGCATGCTCTCTTCAATATTGCTCGACTTCTCAATAATAGTCAGTACATCATTCTCTTTCAAGGCCATACTATCAAAGTATTGAGTTGATAAACTATGTTGTACCACATGCAACCTATCTCTGAAGTAAACAACCCTCTCATAATCACCCCTATAGTGTGTGTTATTCAGTATTTCAAGTGCGATGTTAGCATCTTCAGATTGCGCCATACATTTCAAGTTATGCCCTATAGGCAAGAGTTGATACTGCCTTAATCTATAATGATTTAACGGATGACCTATAACTCTTGCCCCAAAGGCAAGACTGAGACAGTTATGCCCCATGGGCAAGAGTTGACACAGTCATAGTCTCTAATGATTTGGCAGATGACCTATAGCTCTTGCCCTAGAGGCAAAACTTTGACAGTTATGCCCTATGGGCAATAATTGACTATGGCTTACTCTTTAATGATTTTACTTGTTGTAGATATATATTCTAAATTAAATTGTTACTAATTTTTTGTTGTTTCATTTTTCACGGGGGTTGTACTTGAAATGGATGGAAAAGAAATGAGTATCGAGCAATACAATATGGGACAATCAATTAAAATTATTGAAAGAAATAACGAGTTACAGATTATCAAACCAATATTGAAGGCTGCAATAGCTGAAGAAATAGGGCAGCCATCCAAGACTAAGAGGGTACGATAAAAAAAAGAGGGTACTTAATGTCGAGACTACTCTTTTGAGACATAATGCCTCTTTGAATGAGGTAAATATCAAGACGATCTTCATTGACAAACAAAATATGATAACATGCATGTCAAATATTGCAATTACCCACAACATCCAATTTAAGGTTATCAAATCAAGCACAACAAGATATTCACTGCGATGTTTAAATAACAACTGCGTGTGGCAGTTTCATGCCTCGAAGATTGCCAATTCTTTGCTCTTTCAGGTTACTACATATGAAAAGATTCACAGTTTCTCGATTGATTTCATAACGTCGAACCATGGGTGACTCTAGTAATGTAATCACACCAAATTTCGTGGTAGATGAAATGAGAAGGAAATAGAGAATAATCATATCCTACAACAAAGAAAGAGGAACTGCGGAAGAGAACTACAATAGGTTGCCATCGTATCTTCACATGATGAAAGAAAACAACCTAGGCACGCACACAAATATAAAGAGGGATGATGGGAATAGGTACAAATGCTATCCTGTTGAAATTGAAAACTTTTGCCCAAGGGAAAAAAGTTTATTCTTTAATTGCACTGATTAGATTATTAACATATATGCAACTCTAGCCTCATGGGCATGACTTAATTTAAAAAATTGTTGAAATTGAAAACTTTTACCCAAGAGGCACAAGTTTATTATTTAATTGCACTGATTAGATTATTAACACATATGCAACTCTTGCCTCATAGGCAAGACTTAGTTTATACAAATGTCATACTGTTGAAATTGAAAACTTTTTCCCAAGAGGCAAAAGGTTATTCTTTAATTGCACGGCTTAGATTATTAACATATATGTAACTCTTGCTTCATGGGCAAGATTAGCTTATACAAATGATATACTGTTGAAATTGAAAACTTTTGCCCAAGAGGCAAAAGTTTATTCTTTAATTTCACTTATTAGATTATTAACATATATGCAACTCTTGCCTTATGAGCAAGACTTAGTTTAGAAAATTGTTGTACAAATGCTCTACTGTTGAAATTGAAAACATTTGCCTAAGAGGCGAAAGTTTATTCTTTAATTGCACTGATTAGATTATTAACATATATGCAAATCTTGCTTCATGGACAAGACTTAGTTTAGAAAATTGTTGAAATTAAAATTTTTTCCCCAAGAGGCAAAAGTTTATTCTTTATTTGCGCTGATTAGATTATTAACATAGATGAAACTCTTGCCTCATAGGCGAGACTTAGTTTAGAGAATTATTGTATAAATGTTATACTGTTGAAGTTGAAAAATTTTGCCCAAAAGACAAAAATTTATTCTTTAATTGAACTGATTAGATTATTAACATATATACAATTTTTGTCTCATTGGCCAGACTTAGTTTAGAAAATTGTTGTACTCTGATTATAAACGTCAAATACAAATTGTTACTAATATTCTTTTGCTCAACACAGGTTTCAATATGCCTTTTCACTACTATTGATATGCTACCTTCAAAGGAAGTTCTGTAAACTGATCTAATTGTGCCACCACCAATCAAAGACTCCTTGTCTAATAAGGCTTTTGTGCCAGCCTCCCAGTCCTCATATTTTGAAGGCAAAGTTTTGCTGAAAAGAACCAACTTTCCTATAATGACATTTGAATCTGTTGAAGCCAATGACGTGCTCTCTTTAACGAATGCTTCATCTTCTCTCCTCCTTCTCCGTCGAGCCTTTATATTGATGATGGTTATCAAACAAAT
This sequence comes from Capsicum annuum, assembly GCF_002878395.1. NCBI lineage: Eukaryota > Viridiplantae > Streptophyta > Magnoliopsida > Solanales > Solanaceae > Capsicum > Capsicum annuum. Next base: position 144,634,659 of record NC_061118.1, read on the forward strand.
GCCTAAAAGAATTACTGTAGCAGCGATAATAGCAACAATAACTGAGGCACTCAATTTTGGTTTCCTTTTTGCAAAAGTAGTGCCACCGGCATAACATGAAACTTCTAAAGAATCACCACACAGATCAGTATTATGAAAAAACACTGAGGGTCCATACTTCTGGATGCTCTCAATTAAGGAAATAACACCAGATGGAAGGTTGTAAAATAAATTAAAATGAGTTAAATTTTGCAAATCCCCAAGGGTAATAGAGATTGATCCAGACAATGTATTTTACGACAAATTTAAAAAATGCAAGTTAGACAAATTTCCAATGGTTGATGGAATATTGTCATTCAATTGGTTATGATGTAAGTCGAGATATACAAGGTTTGACAAGTTGTACATATTTTGTGGTATTTCTCCTTGTAAAAGATTCTCAAATAAATCCCTGCAGCAAATATTAGACTTTTCAAAATTTCAGTTCAAAGCAATGATGAAATTAAACAAACTAAACTGAAATGGTACTATACTCACAGTCGAAGAAGAAGTTTGCAATTGTTAATCTCGTGCGGGATTTCACCAAATAGGGTGAGATAGATCGACAGAGAATTCTTCAGACATTGATGTAAAATACATGTTAGCGATAAACTAAATTTAGTAGAAACTTACATCAACAATGATGTCAATTAAGTTTAAAGGCAGAAGTCTCGAAGAATCGGAATCAACATCCACTGAGAGACACTCTATTTCTTCATCAGAAGCAACATCTATTTTTTTCTATTAATGGAGTTTGAAGATTTGAGTGAAATCGGCTGAAGAGAAAGAAGAGCAAGAGAAAGAGTATTCGAGAAATGAGGAAAAAAGATAACAGTGAGAATCAATATCTAAGAAAAATCTGGGGAAAAAAAAGAGAAATAAGGAAAACTCTAAATAAAGGTTAAAGATAAATTAATTAAAAAAAGGAAAAAAAAATGAAGAAATAGATAATGGTTGAGAAAAAAGAAAAAGAGAAAAAAATAAAGATTGAAATAAATAAATTAAAACATGAAAGTAAAATTAAAGGAAAAAAACTGAAAATAATAAAAAACAGATTAATAAATTTAAAGAAAAAATAAAAAAGTGACAAAAAAGTAAAGAAAAATTTAAAAAGTTAAAATAATAAAAAATAAATTTTGACAGATAAATGAGTATGGAAAATTTTAAAATATATTTGAGGTGTAAAGAGGCAAAATGGTACTTTTAGTATATTAAAAAGTAAGAAAGACTATTATTCAAAGACATTCTTATTTAGGGTGAAATATCTGAAGTCACTTATATTTGGATCTATGAGATGAAATTTCATTTCAAAATGTGCAGGGAAACCTTTGTGCAAAAATATGTTACATTAATCCTCATAATCATCTTTCTTTAAATCTCTCAAACATGCAATGCTAGAAAGAAAAAAGAATATTAAATTATTATAATATTATATTCATATCAAAAAGAATTTGTCAATAACATATGTGATCCTATCCTCATATTTTATACCTTTTTTCAATTGATTTATTGTTACAAGTTTTCATTGTCTTTTTCTATTTCCACAATAAAATTTTCACTTATGTTCATCTTATAATTATCCTTTTTAATGACACAATAACGATAAACATTAATACATATATTAAAACAATTTAAATTTTTTGTTATAACAAAATAAATTTAAATGAATGAAAAAGGTCAAAAAAAGGAGAAAAAATAAAAATAAAAATAGAGTTCATTGAGATGTGCCACGTCAACGACCTTCAATATCTCCCTTATTATTATATATAGATCATAGTATTGATTTTGTAATCGCTTATTAAAGACTTCCATAACTATACGTTATTTTTATATGTCACGTTACCCCATAAACCAAAGGATAAAAAGACTTTACACAGTTGTATATTTGTGTGAAACACATAATAAATATTTGGGAAAAGACTCAAATATGCTACTGAACTATCAAAAATGACTCATTTATGCCATCCGTTAAAAGTTGGACTCATACATGCCATCGCCGTTACAAAACCGGTCCATCCATGCCATTATTTTTTAACAGATGGTTTTTAAAAACAGCCTTGCCACATAACAACTTATTAGAAAGCCACGTCGTTTTTTTTTATTTTTTTAAAAAATCAATTTTTTTTTCTTGATCCATTAAGAAGAATCCACGCAACTTTTTGATCCATTGAAAAATTAATTTGATCTATACTTTTAAAATTTGATTAATTTTTCATGAACATATTCTTAAAATATTCTCGTTCGATTCATTTTTTTGTCATTTTTGACATACTAAGATTGTTTTCATATTTTACCTTTAATATTAATTATTTTTTTCACCAAATTAATTTCAAATACAATAGTAAACATCATTTAATAAATATATTATAATAAAATAGCTATTTTAATTGACGGACGAGTAACTAAAAAAAAACGGAGAGAGTATACACTCCACACTTTTTATCATTTTTTTTTTCAAAAATTCACGTTAACGAAAATTTTTGTCATTTTTCAGTTGAAACTGAAGGGATATATAAACATAAAATGTTATTATTATATTATTAATAGTTAGCTTCTCATTTTGCCAACTCTACGTATACTATATATGTCGGCATGTTGTTGCCTTCCTGTCTTTGTAATAATAAATGATGATGCATAAAGTGTTACGTACAAATGTTGAATGCTGATTAGGGGCGGCTCAACCCTTTAGGAGAAAAGGTGGCCGCCTAAGACCCCAAAATTTGAGGGGTCTATTTTTGTTTAGTAATAATAAATTACAAATTTTAAGAAATATATTAAATACTATTTATAGAAAAAATAAAAATTCTATATAAAAAATAAAACGCAAGAACTCAGTTTGATTTTTGCCTTAAACCATAAATTTGCTTGAGCCGCCTCTGATGCTGATGATGTCATTTTATGCTTAATAAAAAAATAAAAAACTAAAAAGTTACTTACATTCGGCTGACAAAATATTTCATGAATGCTAAGACATACTATATGCTTAATTAGAATAGCGTTTGATTATAAATTTTAGTAGTAAATTTTTAAAAAAAAATTCTTTAAATATTTGTTTGATCATGAAAAATTAATCAATTTTTAAAAGTATAGATCAAATTAATTTTTAATGGATCAAAAAATTGAGTGAATTCTTTTTAATGGATGAAATTTTTTTTAAAAAATAAAAATAAAATAAAAAATGACGTGACCCTCTAATAAACTGCCACTTGGCAAGACTGTTTTTAAAAACTGATTATTAAAAATTAATGATATGAATGAGTCAGTTTTATAACGATGAACATTAATTAATAAACTTTTAACAAATCATATAAATTAACCATTTCTATAGAATAGTGACATAACACATTTGAGCCTTGATCCTCAAAATATTCCAAAAGAAAGCAAGTGGACAATAGCAGTATTCCTTTCCCAATATTAAAATATTGAATCTGTTTTCCACTGAAATTATTGAGTGCTTATTTTTCTTGATTTAATTTTGTATTTATTGATACAAATATGGATACTGAATCAGGTAAATCTTTGACGCTGCTTTAGGTTAAGTTTCAGAATTGGGGAGATCGAAATTGATCTGATTTATTGTTTTTAACTTATTTTATTTTGTGATTAGAATTCTGTAGTGATTGAATTGAGTTTTTTTTTTTTTTTGTGTAGTAATTGAATTCTTGGGTAACGTGCCATTGTTGCAGAGGCTACCCAGTTCTTCTCTCCAAAAAATTGCCCAACTCGTCAAGGTTAAACATTATGGTAATTCCACTCTTATTTTTCCATAAATTTATCTGCTGGCTTTCTTTTTCTTTAGTTTTTTTTTTTTTTTTTCTAAAATTATGTTATGCTAGTATGAGTTTCAGTAGTTGCACCCAAGAGTGTTGCATAATGATCAATCCCAGCCGAGGCAAAAGCCACTAGGTAATTTTTCCCAGTTGTCCTAGCCTTGGTAGAGTTATCCCGCGGATTTAGTGTGTGGTGTGCGAAAGCGAGCTCGGATACCACGATTAATTAAAAAAAAGTATTGAGTTTTAGAAGTTATTAGGAATTGATACTCCCTCCATTCATTTTTACTTGTCTACTTTGTATTTGCACGTTTCTTAAGAAGCAATGATTCATATGGTAATTTTACTATAATGCCCATATTAATTCTTGCGCGTTCCTTAAGAAACAATGATTGATATGAGGATTTTACTATAATGTCATATTAATAAATATATTAATTGATGATTAGTACTAGGTTCTAAAAAATGATTTGGAGAATAAGTAATTAATACTCTACTACGGTTAAAACATGAAAAAATGTTATTTTTTCTTCATATGTTAAAAGCTACAAGTAAAAGTGAAAATCTGTTTTTGGAATAGTGAACTAGTAAAAATGAATAGAGGGAGTATTACGTTTGTTGGATTAACATGATTGTGAAGATCCATCATTTGATTAATCAGTTCATAGTCAATGAATACAGGGATTGTATCAGACTTCCAGCTATAGCTCTTCTCTTCTAGGTTGTTAATGTTTGATAAAGTTTAATAATTGTGTTGTTATAGTTTAAAGTGGATTTTTCCTTATATATCTAACAAGACAATGAAGATTTATCATTTGATCAATAGTGTTTTTTTTCGGCTTTTTCTGGAGAGTTACCATATTTTACCCATTATTGGTTTATTCTACTACTTAGATGTGGTCATGGGTTGCTATTCCTTGTGGGTCTACATTTACTTGAAAATAGTAAGTTGTTTCTGTAAGTTTATTGGCATAGTTCTCACATAGTTTTCGTTTATCTGTATTTTTTTGAAACTGAATTTTCCTTTATCTGTATAGAGAGAAAATACCTGTAAAGGTGAGTGACTGTCTTTGACCTATTTATCTTTTGAAATGTACAAGATATGGAATAAGTAAAAAAGATTAATAGAACAGGGGTATAAAAGGGCAGTAGTAGAAAAAGGATATCTGGAAAAGAAAAGGATAGAGGAGTCAGTGGTAAATACTACACCAACCATAAAGTTAGTTTTCTCGCGAAACAAATTAAGAGGGGAATTCTAATTGCAGAATTTGCATCTATTCCAGTCAATTCTGCAATGTCCAGTTTCATGACTGAAGTGAATAGTTTTTGATAGGAAATGACATAACTCGTGCTTAAGCATTGCACAGCGATGGGGAGGTAGAAATATGTGTCCCCACTAACTGAGTTATTCATTAGAAAAGGACCTTCCTCTGAATGGAGATGTGGAGGTACACTATGGTGATCCAGTGAAATGTGTATTTTCTGAACCTACTGAAATTACTACAAATTTCCCATATTAATTTTGATAGTCCTAGAGAATAGCATAGTGATGAATAATTTAGAATCATTAGAAATTCAGTCTAGAGAAGAAATCAAGAGGAAATACTATTAGCTAAGTGAAATAATCTCATTCACTTACTTCCCATGTTTCAATTTGTTTGTTTGGTTTTGATGACATGGAGTTAAGAAAGTTAAAAAAAAAAGAAGGCAACCCGTTGCACTAAGTTCCCGATATGTGCAGGGTCCGGGGAAGGGCCCGACCACAAGGATCTATTGTACGCAGCCTCACCTTACATTTCTGCAAAGGGCTGTTTTCAAGACTTGAACCCGTGACCTCCTGGTCACATGACAACAACTTTATCAATTACTTCAAAGCCCTCCTTCTATGGAGTAAAGAAAGTAAAGAAGATTTTTGAATCTCGTAGTCTTTAACCGAAGATATGTAGAATGTACAAAATAATCTTTGATAGTGGTCCTAAACATTTCATGTGAAAGTTGAAATTAAAGAGTTGTCCAAAAAGGAAAGAAACATTCTTTTTAAAGCGGACTAAAAAAGGAAAGTAAGACAAACAAATTGAAACTACGCAAATCAGATCTAAGGAGTCACCGGAAAGACGCACGGTGCTATGTAACTCAGATATGAGAAAGTAGTTTGAAGAGATGCATGGTACTACGCAAATTAACTATGAGTAGCCCGTAGAGATGCATGGTGCTATGCAAATCTGATATGAGAAAGTAGTCACCAGAAAGATGCATGGTGCTACACAAATTAGATATGAGAAAGTAGGGGAAAAGAGTGCAGTGGCCTAACTTATGCTAACGTGCTCATTGGCCGGACAGGCGGCATATATAGGTTATAGCCGCCCGCCGGCAGCGGAAGCTCTTTGATTCTCTACCAAGATCGTAGAGGCTTACCATGTGAGAAATAATGGAGAAAAATATTATTGAATTGTTGTAACTACATTATTATATTGAGGCCCTATTTATAGACACTACATTCCAATTTCTAACAAGTCTAATAAAAGATATAAGATTGTGACCGACTACTTTGATGATTATGTTATTCTTCATAAAAAGCGACCATGACTGTGTGGTCTCCTTTTTTCAATTTATTTTGTCTTTCCGTTGAAGATCGTGGAGATTATGTTATACGCGAAGGAGAAACTGGGGATGGAATTTACTTCATATGGGATGGAGAGGTAATTCTGAGTTTTTTTGCTTTAGTTGTACTGAATGTATGTGAACGTAAATCATGAAATTGAATTTTTCTGTTGTTATGTTAATCTTATTTCCAGGCTGAAGTCTGTGGTTTCAATCAAGTTGATGATGAAAATCGTCTTGAATTCCAGCTGAAACAATTTGATTATTTTGGTCATGGTGAGATGTTCCTTGTCATCTTCGTATATTTTTTCCCTTTCAATGTTCTCTTGATCCCAACTTCCTGAATTAGGAATTTTTTGAATTGACTATCTTGTCCTGTAGAGGGTCTATGGGAAACAGCTTCTCTACCTCTGAGACCCCACAAATGGGGCTACATTTTGTATGTTGTTATTGTTGTGTCTTGTTATGACCTCTACTTGGCGTCACGTCATCACTTTTTTCTGTATAAAATTTAATATGCCGCTTCAGAGTCTGGATTCAGTTATTACCTCTCTGTAGGTCTCTTTTTGGCCTCTATTAGTAGCACATTCATATTTACTGCTTTTAGACTTTGAATCTTAAAAGTGTTGGGTGATTACAAGGTTTAAGTTGTTATGGCAGGTTTGGCAACAACTATACAGCCTGCTGAGGTCATCGCATTGTCTAAGGTACTGCCTCTTCCAACCATGGAACAGTTTTCTTTCCTTTGTTATTTCATGATGTCCAGGGGATTCTGCATCTAATGTAGTTATGCTCTAACTTTATCTAATGGCAGCTGACCTGCTTAGTGCTGCCTCATGAGCATAATAATCTGCTCCAACCCAAATCAATTTGGAACGCAGACAAAGAAAGAGATACGTGCCCACTTGTGGAGCACATATTGCACTTGGAGCCTATTGAGGTATGCTATTTATGCCTTCTGTAACCTAATCGTTCTCCCATTCCTTTTACTTCATATGTTGGTAGTAAAGTTTCTGTCCTTTCCCTTTTTATTTTTATTAGACTAAGTCATCTATGCCAGTTTATATACCAATACATGGGTACGTTGCCGCCTATGACATACTATGGCCTTAATCAAAATTTGAGAATTTAATCTCCAATATATTTGTGGCTTTCTCTATACTTACTCATTCTCTTGCCTTTCCTCCTCCCCATTTAGAGATATGGGTTGCACCTGATAGCTGATGGTGTTAGCTAGTGAGTAGTTTGGTTTCTATGGCAAATCAGTTTTGCTTCATGTTAGAGAGTAGATACTTAACCGACTTTTATAGGGAATCTACTGCTAATAATTGGTGTTTGGCATTCTTAATTACTCAGGCTAAGAAGTGATCCTTTTTTCTAACTTGTAGGAAAAACTACCAGTGGGTTTCTTTTTATATTTCTTTTTGCCAAGAAATGATTTTATTCAATAAGCTGCAGCACCGAGAATGTAATGAGTGTATACAGAAAAACTCTGGACTTGACCCCTTGCGCCAAGGAGTGAATGCGAAAGTGTGGATCATCTTCTTCTGCATTGTAAGGTGGGTAGGCGGTTATGGGGGGAGGCCTTAGATTTGTTTAGGTTGCAATGGCTCATGCCAGGTACAGTGAAGGAGGCTTTGCAGAGTTGGAATCATATAAAGGGGAAGAAAAACCTGAAAGTATGGAGTGTTGCCCCCTTAGCAATCATGTGGTTTACTTGGAAAGAGGAGAATAGGCGGGCTCTTGAAGGGGTAGAACTTGATTTCTCAAAATTAAAGAGTAATGTTTTATACCTAATTTACTTTTGGTGTACTTGTGAGGTCCCAATTTGTATAGAGGATTGGACCTCTTTTGTTGAGAACCATATTTTGGTGTAGGTTCTCTCCTTTTGGTACATGTATATGGGGTCCCCCCCAAATGTTAATAAAATTATTTACATTATAAAAAAAAAGAGATATGTTTGATTTCCCCTCAGAGCATTGGTAATTTCTACTTAACCTGTTGTTGGCAGTATAAAAGAGGAACTTCTTGTTGTACAGCTGATGATAATATTCATTCTATACCATTGCACGTAGAACTCTAAGTCACTAGTCTTTCTTTTGTGAGATCATTGTTCAATTTATTTCATATGCTTTCTTTAGCAAGCTCTGTTAGATCTTTTAAAGGTTGGGTTTGCTTAAGAAATAAGATGCTTGCTCATATGAATGCTTGAATTTGTTCAAGATAATTTGGTAGATCAGGATAATTGTTATCATATCACCACACACTTTTACTCAGTTCAAGATTTCCTTATAAAAGAGGAATTTTTGGGAGTTCTAACATAAATGTTCTGTTGAAGGTGAACATTTTCCAAGGTATAACATTGCCAGATGCCCCTAAATTTGGGAAAGTGTTTGGAGGTCAGTTTCTTGGCCAGGTAAAATTGAATGCCCTCTTTCTCCACCATGCCGTGGACCACTCACTTTTATTTGGAGTTTAACTTCAGATTACTTGGGACCTCTTTATGAATAATTGCTTTCATTCTCTATGCTCTACTATGCAGGCATTGGCTGCAGCATCAAAAACTGTCGATTCTCTCAAAATTGTTCATAGTGTGCATGCCTATTTCCTTCTTGTTGGGGATTTTGACAGTAAGCAGCTTTCCTTTATTATTTGTTGCTTTAAGCACCCTTTTTATAAACCTTTCTAGTGTTTAATGAACAACCTCTCTACTTCTTCGGAGGTAGCGGTATGGACTGCGTACATTTTAATCTCCCCAGACCCCACTTTGTGGGAATACACTGGGTTTGTTGTTGTTGTTGTTGTTGTCTAGTGTTTAATGATGCCTAACTGCCAGTGCTATATCAAGTAAGTAGCCAATTTAAGCTAATGCTCATATCTTTGAATTTTTTGGAATGCTATACCAGATCCCACAACTGTATGATTTGGTGAAATTAGTTTTGTATGTCAGTATGTCTGGTTATGATACTTCTCAGATCCAGTCTTTCTATTGTGAGTGTGTGGATGCAACAACATTAAGCTTTTCAATTCTTCATTGTTTAAGAGAACAATTTATGAAGAAATGAGGATTCAAATTGAAGAAATGAGGATTCATACAGTCGACCCCTTTGGGATTGAGGATTCAAATTGAAGAAATGAGGATTCTAGTAACCTTAACTCCATATAAGGCACCAGTGTGTTCATATTTTGGGGTTTGCTAGTTCTAATATGTACAAGCTTGCTGAGCTCTGCTGACTATACGAGTTTCTTACCTTTCTTCTCTTTTCTGTCTCTTTTGTTTGTGCCAAGATATAAGAATCGTCCTTCACAAGCTGTCCAAAAATGTTAGATTCTATATTGTTTCATGTTGACATTTTCCTCCTCAAATTACTAAATAATTGGCTAAAATTTACTGGACTTGAAGTGTTTTCCTGCCTGGGCGTTGATGGTTGTTAGGATTTAAAGCCTTCAATGATTTATGAAATACTTTTTGCTTATTGACTTACTACAACGTTGCTGTTAGATTGAAGGCAGTTTGCTAATATGGCTTAGTTATTCTGGTACTTCCTCATGTCTTCCAGACTGAGTCGTCAGTTCACTGTGGTGCAGAGTGCTTAATCCCAATCAGAAGTATCTATATAAAACTATTTTTCATGTAACAATGTGAATCCGGTTGACTAAAAACTTGTCTCTTACCCAGCCCCACACTTATGATTGTAGTTCCAATCATATATCAAGTTTACCGTGTACGTGATGGAAAGAGCTTTGCTACACGGAGGGTGGATGCAATTCAGAAAGGGAATGTCGTATTCACATTGATAGCTTCATTTCAGGTGATTATCAGCCTTTCGTCAAGTTGGTCACATCTTACCATACCTTTTTTATGGCAAACCTTTGTAATTCAGCATAAGTATGTTTCCTAAATTAATATGATTGTATATAACTAGTTGATTAGGTTTGTATAAAGGCCTGAACTTGCATGCTATGTAATGAATATTTGTGGTAGAAATACAAACTGTGAAGAAAAAGCATTCAGAAGGAAGTATCAGCACGGAAAGCGTAGTTGTGAATGAATTCAACATAAAGTTGGATTTCTATTTGATTGTTGTTTGTAGTGGATTTCATGTTGGCATCACATGTTGATATTAATTTTTAACCTTCTATTAACACAAAATAACGAAGAAAGTTGAAAGCTAGCGAGCTTCATATGGGAAGACAATGGGATCAGCTAATCAGTTTTCACTCATTGCTGAAATGCTTTGTTCTGCTCGTTTTGAAGTCCTTCCATGTAATACCCTATTCTGATTTTTTGTTGATTCAACTGTTACTCGCACAAAAACCTTAGACTTACAATGACGACCGAAACTTTGATGGATCACTTGTTTTTGCCTTGAATATTTCAGTAACTTTTGGTCAGATGCAAGTTTATGTGATGCAGTTTTATGTTTTCATCACACAATTATCTGTTTGCTGGTTATTATGTTTGTAATATTTTGTTTGGAACTGCATTTGTTATTGATATATAACGTGGCAGAAATATGAAGATGGATTTGATCACCAGGATGCAAAAATGCCTAATGTGCCTGATCCAGAAACAGTAACCTTCTTACAGTTCCATTAGCTCTGTTATATCTGCATCTGTGCTCCGAGCCTCTTCTCCTTATGCTTTTGTTGAAATCCAATTACAGCTTTTATCAATGGAAGATCTGAGAGAAATGCGCAAGACTGATCCCCGGCTTCCCAGGTCAGACTTTGCTGCTGTTATGCTGTCATACCATAATGTGTTGAATTTATTATAATTTGGTGTACACACATACTATCTGGTACTTTATTGTTAAGTGTGGTGCCTAGGCTTTAAAGTATTTGCCTTGAGGAAACCATTTAAAGGAAGTAATTTACCAAATCATATGGAATACATTACTGAACTTGTGCCTCCAGGAGTGTAACTTCTCCAGCTTGAGTTGTCTAGTATCTCTTGAATACGTTGGCTTCAAAGTGGATATAGTAGTACAAGTTTTCGCTTAGTCACGAGTCTCATTAAACAATTCTCACAGAAAGCCTGATTAACCACGTCTTCACTTGTAGTTTGGAATGAAGAGAAAACTGCAGGTAGAAAGACCTGGAAAAAGTAACTATTTGGAGCTGGAGAGATTAAGAAAGAGGTTTAGAAAAAGTGTGAGTGCGTTTGGAGAAAGAGATAACAAAGAGGGTAGGGTACAAGCAGAGAAGATGAAGAAGTGAATCCAGACTTGTGACAGAAAAGGAATAACAGGGACAAGGAGAATGAAATAAGAGGTTTACAATAGATGCTGAGCGAGGGATGGCCTTGGCTCAGCGGTAAGCTTGCTTACCGTGGTGTGCCAGGGTCGGGGGTTCGAAACGCCCCTCCAGCGAAGCTGGGGTGAGGGCGCGTAGGTCAGGCCCGGAGTGGTCCCCCACCTCCCCGACACCTACGGAGTAGGTATGAACCGGGTCGTCCCACAACAGATGCTGAGCATTGGGACGAGAATTCAATCAGGATGATGGAGTGAGAGAGATAGAGATGGATCGATATATATAGAGAGAACGGAGAATATATCTGCAACATGGTTTTACTTATTAAAACTACAAGATCCATATCATATCATCCATTAGTATATATGCTGCAGTTTGGATGAAACTAGATAAGAGAGAAGGGTACAGCTGGAGAAGAGAACAAGTGAGTTAAACATCTGAGAGAAGGGAATAACAAGGGAGGAAGAAGGAACTAAAGGTGGAGAAGGAAAGAGAGGGAAGAAGATGTCTTGGAACACGGTACGAGAAAATTTGTCCCTGACATTGTTTGTATCACCCTTAATAGTGGTAGTTTTAGTTCTCATTATGGAAGAAAATGCCATAAGCTCCAAATATGATGGAACACCTATAAGCACCCAAGGGTGTGTCCTAATGGTCAATGAAGTGGATTGAGAATCTGAGGTCTCAGATTCGAACCCCAGCAGAGGCAAAAAACACTAGGTGATTCTTCCTATTTGTCCTAGCCTTAGTGGACAGAGTTACAGAGTTACATGGTATCTGTTGTTGGGGGGAGGTGGCAGGTATCCCGTGGATTTAGTCGAGGTGCACAATAACTGGCCCGGACGCCATGATTATCGAAAATAATAATAATAGATATAATGGAACACCTATAAATTGTTTTTATAGATGGAAACGCAACTGTGATGATGATGACTGATAACGGCTTGCTGACAAAGAAATCAAGTTGACGCAAGAGCTATGGAGATTATTAAGAATCTTAATTATAGCAAAATGGTTCTTCTTGTGACAAATACTCCCTAGTTATACTTTTTTGTTAATGTTTTAAACTGCCCTCTAGCTACAATGTTACACTAATCGGTCCTTTCTGATGTAATTTTCACTCAAGCTACTTCCACTATGAATTCCATCTATAGCACCTAGGAAACAATCTTAACCAAACAAGTCACTACAAAGGATAAACAAGCCCGAGAAAAAGCACAAAACTTATACTACAAGAACTATGCCCCAATCCCATGCAAGTTGGGTTCAGCTATATGTATCTTCACTTGACCATGTTGCTTCATTTAAACTCATCTCGGTCAAAAATTAGACTACATTGGTAAAACACATTAGTAGCATCCTTTTGTGGTGTCAGTCCGACCCCAAGTCCAACTATCGAGCTGTGACTTATTTAGCTGTTAAGGCCTGTAAGTGAACTGCGTCATCTATTCCATGTGAACAACGTAATGCTTTTGTTTTGTTCTTATTTTAGTTTTTTATCATTTTGTTTTTCCGAGCGTTTGCAACAACAACAACAACAACAACAAACCCAGTGTATTCCCACCTAGTGGGGTCTGGGGGGTAAAGATGTACGCAGTCCATACCTCTACCTCTGATGAAGTAGAAAGGTTGTTTCCGATAGACCCCCGGCTCAAGGCACGAGATACCACACAAACACATAGTAAAGCACAGAAGCAGATTACATAACATAAATACGGCACCCATAAGTAATATAAAACAGAGGAAAGCAGAGGAAAGCACACAGATTCGTAGTAAAACATGGAACACGGAACACGGAATCATAGCAAGAATAAAACCTCCACCAAGTAATTCCCTACACTAGCGACCCAAACTGGCCCTAATCCTCTGCCGTAATTCGCGTCCTCCAGACCTTCCTATCTAGGGTCATGTCCTCGGTGAGCTGTAACTGTTCCATGTCCCGCCTAATCACCTCACCCCAGTACTTTTTTGGCCTACCCCTACCCCGCCTAAAACCATCCAACGCTAGCCTCTCACACCTGCGGACCGGGGCATCCATGCCCCTCCTCTTCACGTGTCCGAACCATCTCAATCGTGCTTCCCGCATCTTGCACTCCACTGAAGTCACACCAACCTTCTCCCGGATAGTCTCATTCCGAACTCTATCCCCTCTAGTCAATCAACACATCTAGTGCAACATCCGCATTTCTGCCACCTTCATTTTTTAGATGTGGGAGTTCTTAACTGGCCAACACTCCGCTCCATACAACAAGGCCGGACGGACTACCACCCTGTAGAATTTGCCTTTAAGCTTGGGCGGCACCTTCTTATCACACAGCACCCCCGACGCGAGTTTCCACTTCATCCATCCCGCCCCAATACGGTGCGAGACATCCTCGTCAATCTCACCGTTACTCTGGATCACGGACCCAAGATACTTGAACTTATCCCTCTTACATACCTCCTGTGCTTCCAGCTTCACTACTACCTCATTCTCCCGCCTCACGCCATTAAACTTGCATTCCACATACTCTATCTTGCTTCTGCTCACCCTGAACCCTTTAGACTCAAGAGTTTGCCTCCACACCTCTAATTTGTCATTCACACCCCCTCGAGTCTCATCTATCAGAACTACATCGTCTGCAAAAAGCATACACCACGGCACCTCCCCTTGAATACGCCGCGTCAACACATCCATCACCAACGCAAACAAAAAGGGACTAAGAGTAGATCCCTGATACAATCCTGTCAGGACAGTGAAATGCTCCGAGTCTCCTCCCGCCGTCCTCACCTGGGTTTTCGCTCCATCATACATATCCTTAATTACTCTGATATATGCCAGCGGTACTCCACTCACCTCCAAGCATCTCCAAAGCACCTCTCTGGGGACTTTGTCGTAAGCCTTCTCCAGGTCGATAAACACCATGTGCAGATCCTTCTTCCTCTCCCTATACTGCTCCACCAACCTCCGTACCAGGTGGATTGCCTCCGTCGTCGAGCGGCCGGGCATCAATCCGAACTGGTTTTCCGAAATAGACACTATCCGTCTCAGCCTCACCTCGACCACTCTCTCCCAGATCTTCATAGAGTGACTCAATAACTTAATCCCCTATAGTTATTGCAACTCTGAATGTCCCCCTTATTCTTATAGAGAGGGATCATGGTACTCCACCTCCACGCCTCGGGCATCTTTGTCGTCCTGAAGATTTCATTAAACAATCCAGTCAACCACCTTACACCAGCCTCTCCAACGAACTTCCAAAACTCCACCGGTATCTCATCCGGCCCCGTCGCCCTACCTCTTCGCATCCTGCGGACAGCCTGTCTAACCTCTTCTACCTTAAAACGTCTACAATAGCTAAAATCCCGACACTCCTCTGAGTGCTCCAGTTCCCCTAACACAATAGCTCTATCCCCTTCGTCATTCAAGAGCCTATGAAAATACGACTGCCATCTCTTCTTAATGTGGCCGTCCTCTACCAACACTCTACCGTCCTCCCCCTTAATGCACCTCACCTGATCGAGGTCACGACCCTTCCTCTCCCTAGCCTTAGCGAGTCTAAACAACTTTTTCTCCCCTCCTTTCCCTGTAACCCTGCATACAAGCTCTTAAAAGCGGCCGTCTTAGCTGCCGTGACTGCTGACTTCGCCTCCTTCCTCGCTAGCTTGTACTCTTTCCTGTTTACCCGCTTCTCCTCTTCGTCCTTACTTTCCACCAACTTAGCATACGCCCCTTTCTTGGTCCCCATTTTCTTCTCCACCTCTTTATTCCACCACCAATCCCCCCGATGGTGCCCGGCCCGGCCCCTAGAAACACCCAACACCTCACTTGCATTCTCCCTGATGCACCTTGCCGCCCTGTCCCAGATACTATCCACGTCTCCCCTACACTCCCACACCCCCATTCCCGCCAACCTCTCCCCTATCTCCCACGCATTCACTGGCGTCAGGCCGCCCCACTTAATTCTCGGTCTACACTCCTTACCCCTCCTCTTTCTATTCTTCTTTATACCCAAATCCATAACCAAGAGCCTATGCTGGGTCGAAAGATTCTCACTCGGGATGACTTTACAATCCTTACACAACGCCCTATCCCCTTTCCTAAGCAACAAAAAGTCAATCTGAGTCCTGGCTACCGCGCTTCGAAAGGTGATCAGGTGCTCGTCCTTCTTCGGGAAGCCCGAGTTCACCACCACCAGCCCAAAGGCCCTCGCAAACTCCAATAGGGTTGCCCCCTCTTCATTTCTCTCCCCAAAACCAAAGCCACCATGCACATCACCAAAGCCTCCCGGTAGCGCCCCGATGTGCCCGTTGAAATCCCTTGCTACAACAATCTTCTCCGAACTAGGCACGCCTCTCACCACCTCCTCCAAAGCCTCCCAAAACCGCATCTTCTCCTCCCCCTCCGATCCCACTTGCGGCGCATAAGCACTACACACGTTCAGGGTAAACCCCCGAATGACCAACTTAATAGTCATCAACCTATCGTTGATCCTCTTCACCTCCACTACCTGACCTCTAAGCTCTTCATCTACTAAGATGCCAACTCCATTCCTACGCCTGTCGCTCCCAGAGTACCACAGCTTGTAACCATCCACATCCCTAGCCTTAGACCCTACCCACTTGGTCTCTTGGACACACGCAATGTTGATCCTCCTCTTCCTAAGAATCTTCACAAGCTCTATGGACTTACCCTGAAGGGTCCCTATATTCCAAGACCCAACCCTCAGCC
>NC_061118.1:144651111-144765606 GCF_002878395.1 Capsicum annuum
CCCGCCCTCTCCTCATCCCCCGCCCCCACCACGGCCCCACGCCCCAATCCCCTCGGACATGACCCTATCCACCCATTACCGCCCACAGCCACAACTACACGAAAGTATAGGAAAATATACAGATATACACGGTGGTAGTATCAAAGCAGCAGCAAGGAAATACAAGGCTCACACAAATTCAAAGGAATACTCCCGAGACAAAACTATACTCAATTAGGGGGCAAACGATACTCAATTGGGTTATTGGGTTAGGGCGCCAATAACCCAATCCAAAGCAGTGGAAGAAACGACCACAGCAACAACAGACAACAGACAATGTCCACAAATCCCACGCAAGTCAAGGTACAGGGGCTACTACTAGCATAATACTAAGAATGGAATATGAAATAATGAAATAAAATGAAATATGAAATAATGAAAATAACAAAGGTTAGAAGTCACCGGATTACGCTTGGAGCTGCGGCTGCTGGAGACGGAGCGGCGGGTGGCAGCTGGAGACCGGGCGGCGGCTGGCTGAAGTCCGAGGTGGGGGGGGAGGGCTGGTGTACCCCGCGGGGGGGGGGACGGACAGGACAGGGAAGGGGGGGGGGGTATGCGCAGCGGGGGGGGGGGGGGGAGCGCGGCTTGGAACCGGCGGTCGGTGGCGGGGAGCGGCGCCGGGGGTCGGGGCCGGCGGTCGGGTCGGGTCAGCGCCGAAGGTCAGCGACGGCGCCGGGGACCGGGGACCGGCGCGCGCGCGAGAGAGAGAGAGCCGTTAGAGAGAGAGAGCCGTTAGGGCGGCGCCGGAGGTCGGGCCGGCGCCGACGGTCGGCGACGGCGACGGGGGCCGGTGACCGGTGCGAGCGAGAGAGAGGGTAGGGAGGAAGAGAGAGAGAGCCGTTTGGATTAAGGGAATTGATATGGAATTATTGTGAGAGAATGAGTTTTTTTCCCCAATTCTTCTGTCATAAAGAAAACACGAGAAGTTGGAAGTTAACCTTTTCTTTTTTATTTCAATTCAAAACATTCATAGCTGCCATCTTATGAAGTCGTTGTGACGTGATGAATTAACGAAATTTAAGTTTAGGCCTTGACATGACACATAATTATTGTTTTCTTTAGCACGGTTTAATTGAGAATAAAAGGTCATTGTTGCTTGGCACACTAAAGCCTCAAATGATTTTGACAACTCTACATTATTAATGCGAGGGATAACAACATTATGAGGATTTATTGATTACATATTTTCCTACTAGCGGTGTGTTATTCCATTTTTGTTGAGTGCTTTTATGTGTTCTGTTTGTTTGTTGGTTATGCTCTTATTTGTCCTGAGCTGGGGGTCTATCGGAAACATCCTCTCTACTTTGTCTGAGGTAGTGGTATGGACTGCGTACAGTTTACCCTTCCCAGACCCCACTTTGTGGGAATACACTGGTATGTTGTTATTGTTGTTTTCCTGAGACCTGAAAATTAGAAGCTGCATAAAGCTTTTTTGTTCTGTTTGTGGTTACTTCTTTTTGTATCCTTGGTTAGGTGATGCTAACAGTGAGTTTTGACAGGACATACCGAAATAAGGTTGCTACTGCAAATTTTGTACCCTGGCCAATAGAAATAAGGTTTTGTGAACCTAATAATGCCACTAATCAGACCAAGTCTCCTCCAAGGTTAGTCGTGCTTTCAGCCATTAATATCCCTTCTGGGGTAGCAACTGTTATTAACCAAACTGTTCACGGTTCATTTTAGCTTGTATATAATAGTATCCTCATCATGTTTGCATCATCTCTTTCCTCCACAGTTTGAAATATTGGTTCAGAGCAAAAGGAAAACTTTCAGATGACCAGGCTTTACATAGGTAAGCTATCAGTTCTTTCATCGAATTAGCTGAGATCATAACTAAAAGGAGCAAAGCAGGCTGTTTAGCAGTCTATCTAATCTCAGCAAGAGACTCTCATGAGTAGATTTGTTATTGAGCTAGAGACAAAGTTCTAAGGACACTTGGGGTACACAAATGAACACAAGTTTGTTATCTGCACTTCTTTGGGTATCCTCCCACTTGGGACCATGTATAGTTAATATTAGCGCTTCAAAATTGTATGTTTTTCATCAAATCATGTTTCTCCCTTGTAGGTGAATATTTACCATCCAAAGGGAACATAAAAGAATTAAAATCAGGAACATGTAATTTCCTAAAATACAGAAGTTTTACATTTATGCCGAATGAAGCCATATTGCAGTCTCCATCTTCTAATGCAATATTTATGCTGGTGCAGATGTGTTGCAGCATATACATCAGATCTGATCTTTCTTACTGTCAGTCTGAATCCTCATCGAAAGAAGGATCTCAGCGTAACTTCTGTTAGTCTGGATCATTCGTGAGTTCCAACCACTTTTTGACCATTTGTTTTTTCTTTAGTGTGCCAGTTTTATTTTTATGGGGAATATGTCAATGTTTGGCTGAGCAGCTTATATGGATGAACTGAGACACATGCCATTCTAGAATAGCTTAAATTCTTCAGTGAAATGGTGTTCCCAACTTTTACACATCAGGCTTTCATAATTCCTTTTTGCCCCTCAAAAAGTGAAAGTCTATAATACCACCCCACCACTTGGGAAATGTTTAATTACATACAGAGATAACTTTGGTACATCTTATATTTCACGTCTTCTCTTTTTTAAACCATTTTCCTTCTTTGGGCACATTAGTCCGATTTAAGAAGCTCATACTTGTATCATATATGAGAAATCTATAGTTATTAGCTAAAAGGGTGATGAACAGTCACATTTAATCAGAAAAGACATTAAATCAGGTGAGAATAGATAAACCAAATAGGCCCAAAAAAACACCATGCATCACTATGACATCACCCTACGCACAAATGCACCAGTTTTTGAAGAATAAGAG
The DNA here is from genome assembly GCF_002878395.1 of Capsicum annuum. Lineage (NCBI taxonomy): Eukaryota > Viridiplantae > Streptophyta > Magnoliopsida > Solanales > Solanaceae > Capsicum > Capsicum annuum. Next base: position 144,653,993 of record NC_061118.1, read on the forward strand.
AGCACGAACGGTCATATGAGTATGCAACAACAATAAGAATACCTGGTCCCAAGTTGTTTGAGGTTAGCTATATGAATCCAAACTATGTCGCTCTATCTAGAACCATATCAATCCAATATTTAAACATTTAGGAACAGATATCAATGTGACTATAAAGAAACTAACATGATGACGCCTCGAGTAAAAAAAAACTAAATGGTCAAAGGAATTAAACAGAAAATAATTTGCCAATAGCCAATTCTTTGAGGAATTTTAAATTGTGTTGTAACAAGGTGCATGTCAGGAGAGAGGTGGAGGAAATGAAACCACCACATTCACTTCACTATTTACTAGAGCTTTCTAGAGATGTTCGAAATGCCCACCCACCACCAGAACTGCAATTCTTCAAATGAACCAAGGTGATGGTGGAATGGAAGTTGTAATAGCCAAATCATTTATAACAAACAAATTGATAAGCCTAACACAAGCAGCAAAAGAAATAATGTGATTGTTGAACTGGGTGAGCTATCTCATCAAAAATTGTAACTGTTAGAGAGGAGGGAACCGGACGCATAAAAAATAGCAGCACCAGTTGTCAGAGATGTAAATGGTACTTGAACTGTGTTAGAGAGAAGATTGGCGCCTAAACTGCCTTGAAGGAAGCAGGGGCACTAGTTGCAGGTGAGAGGTGCAGTATCAGGCACTAAAAGTTGGAAGTAAACCAAGAAAATATTAGCTTGGTGGGTCGCACATGTTGGCCACTATGGCCTCCAGTAGCAGAAGCCATGTGAAATCATATAGGCTCTTATGCCATGTGAATATAGAAAAAAGAAACTTTTCATTGACATACCAGTGTACAAGATGTGATCCTTATATATAGGTTTTAGGGTATATATAGTATGGTTGGTATTCAATCCCAATGCTAATAAGTAAGTCCCTTACAATTAAATGTAGAATATCCTGCCCCCAAGGGTGTGGCCTAGTGGTCAATGAAGTGGGTTGAGAACCTAAGGTCTCAGGTTCAAATTCATCCCAGCCGAGGCAAAGAACACTAGGCGATTCTTCCATTTATCCTAGCCTTGGTGGATCGAATTAGTTGATATCCGTTGCTGGTTCGCAAAAGCTGGGCTAGGCACCACAATTTTATATATATATATATATATATATATATATATATATCCCAAGGGATAATATTTTATAAGATTCTTCTTTCAAGTATAATGAATTTATAAATTTATGAATCTAGACCCATAGTCACTTGATATACTTTTTTTATTTACTAGTAAGGTGTAATTCTATAAAATTATCACAGCATAAAAGGGACACTGATACGAACCATTGAGTAACACAAAAATAATTCTCACAGTTTATATAGGAAACTAATAAAGTCGACCAAGGCCTCCACATTGTAACAATCATGAACATGTTCTATGCTGATCCAAAAAGTAAGGAAATACTATTAAACGTAAGCCTAGATACATTCTCCTTCTTGTCTTAAATAATTCTTGTGTTTCTTTGTCTCCATGTTGTCACAATTGTTGCTATTATCGCATTCCAAACTCTTGAATATTCACTTGATATTCTAACATTACTATAATACTATTTGCCTATGCATGCCTTCATCTGTTGACTCTTCCGACCATGAACTATGGTCTCTTGCAGAAATTGCCACTGGACCTCTGATGGTTAGTGGCATTATACAGGGTGGGGAACCCCTCAATCTGTAGTCCTTGCAAACTTTTACGAGCCTGCCCTACCTGTCTTATGTCTGCCCATACCACACCCATGTGGGTATGATCACTGCCTTTGGTAGGGAAAATAAGTAGAAAGGTCGAAGAACAACATAAGGTGACAGTGGAGGATGGTGGAGTGATGTTGGTAATGGAAGTCCAAAACTAGGTTTCTTTTTTTATTAAGGGATAAATATACCCTCGAACTATGATAAATGGTACGTATATATTCTTCGTCATACTTTGGGTACACATTTGCCCATGCCGTTAATGAAATGGTATGTATATGCCCCTCACACTAACGGTAGGGGCATATATGTACCCAAAGTTTGACGGAGGGTATACACGTACCATTTATCATAATTCAGGGGTATATTTTTCCCTTTTTCGTTTAAATTTTCTTATTCCAAATAATTAACCCTAACCTACTACCGACCCAATAAACCCATCGAATTCGATTTCAACCAACTTGATCCAACCTTTATTTTTTGTTTCAAATCCGATACCACCTTTGTTTTTCTCTTAAACACGAATATCAATCAAATTGCAGTAAATCTCAATCAAATTTCGGTTCGATGGAGACGTTGGCTATGTGGTGTTGACCGGTAATGGGTAGTGTTTTTTCCAACAAAATTTTGCTAAAAATTGAAACGTGAGGGTTCAATTTGTTTGGTGTTGTTTTTGAGTGTTATGGGTTAATGTGTTTTTTTTTTCAAAAAATTGATAGTAATGAGTGTTACTGTATTGTGTGTGCATATCGTTCTAGGTGTAGAAAAAACGTGTATGTTAGATAGGCGTTTCTTGGGTTTTAATTGATATCGGGTGGGGTAGTTGGTTTATTGGGTCGATTAGTAGGTTTGGGTTGATTATTTGAAATAAAAAAATTAAAATGAAAAAGGAAAAAATATACCCTCAAACAATGATGATGAATGGTACGTCCCTCCGTCATACTTTGGGTACATATCTGCCCCTACCATTAGTGTGAGGGGCATATATGTACCGTTCATTAACGGTACGGGCATATATGAACCCAAAGTATGACGGAGGGTATATACATACCATTTATCATAGTTCGAGGATATATTTGTACCTTTTCCAAAGAAAAAAAAAGATTGTGGACTTGGGGTAAGGAATTTGAAAATGCATGATAAAAGTTTACTTTTTAGATGGCTCTGGAGATATAGCAAGGAAAGTGATGAGTTTTGGCAGCAAATTTGGATGCTATATATGGTGCAAAGGTAGGGTGGAAACAAATTCCTCCACAACTGAAAAACAGTGGGGGAATCTGGAGGATGATTAGTGATGGGTGGGATGAATTTCTACAGTTCACTAGATTGGAGGTGGGAAATGGTAGGAGGATATTAAATTTTGGATGGACACTTGGTGTGGAAATGACAGTTTCAAAAGCAGATTTCCCGTCTTGTTCAATTGTGCTTTGAATAAAGAAGGTTGTATTGCAGAATTTAATTCTGCAACCGGATGGAATATTACTTTTAGAATAAATTTGAATGATTGGGAAATATAAAGTTTTTGTCAACTACTTCAACAACTGAATCCATATTCAATAGAATACGACAGAGCAGACTGGCTAGTTTGGTTAACAGTAGGGGATAAGGTGTTCTCAGACAATAACTGCTACAGAATGTTATTGCAACAGGTTAGTCAAGGAATTCCTAACTAGCCATGGAAGATGATCTGGAAAACCAAAGCACCTAAGAAAGCTACTTGTTTTGGCTGGCTAGCAGCTGAGATGCGTGCCAAACACAAACAAGTTACAAAGGAGAGTTTTTTTGATGTGCAGCAGATGCTTTTTCTGCAATTTAGAGGAAGAAAAGTTGAACATCTTTTCTTGCATTGCAGATTTTCTCGACAGCGTTGATGTTTTCTGTAGCATAATGGGCATATCATTGGTGTTACCAGAGAAAATTAGTAGTTTGTTGGAAGTGTGGTAATCACAGGAGGTTAAAAAGAGCTTAAAGACAACATGGAGAACTATTCTTAATTGCATAATGTGGACCTTATGGCTGGAAAGGAATAATGCATGCTTTGACGGGAAGAAGTTACAGATTTCTTGAGTTAAAAATAAATGCATTAAAAATCTGTACTTTTGGTGTTATAGCAGCACTTTAGGTGTGATGGATAAGTGTGTGGACTTTTTGACTTGCTAGGAGATAATATGTAGTATTGGTTTATAGAGTTTGCTGCTAAGTCGGTACCTTTTGCTGTACCATCTTGGACTCTTTAAATAGAATCTTTACTTATAAAAAAAAAACTAACTTTTACTTCTACTGGTGGGGGAGTTGCTGGAAGTCATTGAGGGGCATTGAAGTGGTGATGAGCCATTCAGAATGTGTTAACCGGTTCCAGATGGTCTCAGTTGGACCTCTTTTTGCTAATTACAACTTGCTGTAAGCAATAGTCTGTTATAGGATGGCAAAGTAATGTCTCCAAATTAGTAATTTTTGTGTTATTGACATGAAAGATCTGCAAATCAGAACTTGACAGATTCTGATAGGTCTTTGATGAGTTCTCCCCATAACCTGCTGGTCGCATGAAGTTACATGTGGAATTTAAAGTTCATAATAGAGTTCAGGATTGATATCTTACTTGAATCATGGATGTCCTTTATCAGTAGTTAAAGGCAGACATCTGACATTCAAGTTTAGTTATATTTTCACTTTTGTTTCCATGTCCCAGGATGTGGTTCCACAGACCTTTGAGAGCTGATGATTGGATATTGTTTGTGGTAAGAACGAAAAGTTAAAGTACATATAATGTTTCTTTAAGAACCATCATCCCTTTATAGTGGTTTCCATTACTTGCAGCATTTGTTCTGACTTTTTATCATTGTATAGATACACAGTCCTGCTGCTCATAATGCTCGTGGCTTTGTGTGGGGCCAAATGTTTAATAGGAAGGGAGAGGTAAAGAGCTAGATCTAAGTGTTAATGTGTGAGCTGCCAAAGCGTTTTTATATTCTTGCTTTGTTATTGTGCTTATTTTTAATGCTTTCTGATCTCCAGCTCGTAGTGTCATTGACTCAAGAGGGCTTATTGAGGCCAGGCAGAAGAGTGTTCCTACCAAAGCTATAATCCACGCCAGGTCGAATGAAAAAAGAGGACTAGTTGCTGTAGGTTCATTAATAGTAAACTGCAGAACAACTCAAACAAGTCCTGTAGGGGCAGCCGATGAGAATAAAGATAGCTGCTTAACTTGTGGACGAGTTCAGATATGACTATCTAGGTTTTACTATTATACAGTAACTACCACGCCATTGTCTCTGTACGTCTCACCTCACCGTTATATAGTATCAACCCCGCCAAAAGAGGCATTGAAATTGTTACATTGATCTACCTACGATTGTTAAAAGTTGTTGTTTGTTAACAAGTTTCATCTTCTGCGTTCGCTATTAGAATAAACACTGTTGCAAACAAGGCTTTGATTTCAAAATGCCATTGGTTAAATTTCTTTAGTTCCCTCTTTGTTTCGGAAATGTTTTCCACTGCAATTTCATCCATGATGTGCTCACTAGATTGTGTTTATGGACTATTCAGAATTGAGCTCTCATCTATTTGCCTTGTACGTTTATAACTAACTAAATTAAACTAATCGGAAGACAAATTAAGTTATCTACTTTGTATTGTCAAATAAGAATTAAGTTATTGTCGACTTGAATTAGATGTATTTGTTTACCATTTCAAAGCGATAAAACTTTCTACTGAGCCTTATTCATCGATTCACATTTTTTCAACCTTTTGCATTGCATGCAATGATTTCTGAGGGATACAATTTTAATTCATAATCAGTCAGTTTTATTGAGAAAGATTATTTCTTTATAGAATCATCCTTCGATAATGAACTTACAAAATATGAATCTGTTTATCAAAGAGACTCATCATTCATGATCCCTATTTTTCAATAATTTTCTTAATAAACGAATATATATAATTTTCACTATTCATTTTGGCAGCACATCAAATTCTCTTGAAATGATAATACATAAATCATGGCTACATTTCTTGAAACCAACCCAAACGCATAAATAGGGTAAAAGGCTCAAAGATATTCCGCCAATAAAGGCCTCTAAATTGGTTCAGCCCAATCAACGCACAACTCCTTCAATTTTATAATTTCAGCCCCTGAAGATTTGCAAAATTACATACCTCCCCCTGCAGAAATTGTAAATTGTTCCTTTTCGACTTCTCTTTACTTTCTTAATTCTTATTTCGTCCGAGTTCGTCAATTGCAGTCCTGCAGAGTTCTCCCAGTTACCCACCGGTAAGTTCTTGCTATTCAGTTCGCCTGTTTTTGCTGGAAATTTTAAATACTCGTGAATTTGTGATAAAGGAAATGGACCTAACTCAAATCAGAAGCTAGCTCATGAGGAAAGAAAATACTAAGTGTTTCAATATGATAATAACTAGTGTAATTATCCACGCTTCGCGCAAAATTTAATGTATTTTCGAGTATTGATGTTGTTAGTTGACAATCATTTCAATAAGCAGTGTATAAAAAGAAAAAAAAATACAAATTAAGTCATGGTCTTGTAAGTTGAGTTGATTATAAATTACCTGATCTTTTTTAATGTCTAAACAACTCGATCTGTAATATAAATAAATAAAAAATATGTTTGGATGCATTAGAGTAAGAAAAATACTTGAATTATGTTCTAACATAGTTATGTATGCAATGTAGAAGTTAGTAAAATCTTCTTCTTTTTGTTTGGTTTTCTTTGGTATTGATTTTCAATATTGAGGTTTATCTAATGTGTCTTTGCATTGTGTATGACCATTAATATTAGAGATCTCATATCTCAACTTCATTTTATTCGGTATTTATTAGAAAAGAGTCAGAAATATATCTAAAATTTTGGCAAAATTTACTGTAACACGCCTCAACTTTGCGTGGGTCCTATGATCCCCGACTATTTATTACCGTATTTTTATGACATATTTGTCCAACTGAATCACTTTAGACCCTCACGCACTTAGTGTGCGTGTATTCATGTAGTTATGCAATGATCCAGCTGGCAAATATATGCCATAGAAATATGATAATAAATAGTCAAGGGGGGTCATAGGACCTCTGCAAAGTTGAGGTGTGTTACAACAAATTTCATCGAAATTTAGGTATATTTCAAACCCTTTTCCCCTATATTGATTGATTGAAAATATCATCATTTTTATGTACATTGAAATTTTGTAGACTCTACAAAAAGAGTTCAATTTTGGTTAGAATTCTTGGAGCTACTTTACCCTAAATCCCGTTTGATGGCTACTCTTATAGATCAAAACCCTTTCTTCTTGATAATCAAATACATCAATCAAATACATTAAGAAGGTCCACAAAACCTCTTTTCGTGGAGCTCACATCCAAATATTCCTACATTCGAGAAATATGCCACTTGCCTTCGAATTACGGAGAAATCCATATCAAACCCTACGTTCGAGAAATACGCTACTGACAACCCTCGAATTATGGAGAAAATCTTCTTGATAATCAAATACATCAAGAAGATCCATAAAACCTCCTTTCATGGAGATCAAATCCAAATATTTCTACATTCGAGAAATATGCCATTAACGGCCTTCGAATTACGGAGAAATTCATATCAAATCCTACGTTCGAGAAATACGCTACTGACAGCCCTCGAATTATGGAGAAAATCAAGAGAGAAGAATCAAGGAAGGAACAGATTTGTACTCACATCGTTTATCAATAAAAATTGTTGTTTCTTCATATTTTTATTTGTGGTTAAATTTTATTTTCCATGAATTAAATTATGTTGAAAACTGTCCTCTCTTTTGATTATCAAACACTTGATTGATGAAAAAGATGTGATTATTAAATACTTGATTGATGAAAAAGATGAAGAAGAAAACCAATAAAGGAGAAAAATAACTATATAACTATACTAATAAGAAAATTGAGAAAAAGAAAATTTGCATTCAACAACTCATGATCATTATTTATAGATTGAATAATCCAAAAGAATTAGGTAAAAGGGCATTGGGGAGGCATGTTATTTAAGTAGAGAATACAAATAGATAGTGGTTTTTCTCTAATTCATTTGATTTAATTAAAATAGTTAGGGGTCGTTTGGTGTGAGGTATAAGGGATAAGTAGTCCCGTGATAAAATGAAAGATTATTTTAATCCTTGTTTGGTTGGAGGTATTAGTTAATACCGGAATAATTTATCCCACCATTTATACCATAGTGATGGGATGAATTATCCCATATGGATGGTGGGATAAGTTATCCCGAGTAATCTCGAAATTAATTATCTCGGAATAACTATTTTCCAACCAAATGATCCCTAAATACAATTGAATTTTTTCGATTTAATAAATAAATTGATTAATGAAAAGAATGGAAAAAAAGCCTCCAAAAAGGAGGAAAAAGAAAAATTGAAATTGAGATCATGAAAAGGTAGGTGACACATCTTCTTTTCTTGTTTCTTCTTTATATATATATATATATATATATGATAGATTATTTTTTAATTAATAGACAAAAATGATTAATAAAAAGAATGAAGGAAAAAATTGAAAAAAAAAAGGAGAAAAAGATTAATATGAATGTAGTACTACATCACCTTGTCTATTAATGAAAATTTTATGGAGGAAATGAGAGCTTGGATTAGTAAATATTTAACCTTTTAAAGTGTACAATAAAGAATATGAATAAGTGAAATAGTAAATTTTGATACATTTAAGTTTTAACAATAAAGAATAGAAATAAATTGAGGAGTAATAATTAACATATTTATTTTTGTACAATAATAAATAAATAAAAATATAGGAAAAATTGCCAAAAGAATAAAGTGTGAATAGTGATCTTAGAATTACAACACATAAGCAAATTTCTAACCTTCCTTTATATATATATATTTTATATTTAAATTATCTTATATTATATTAGAGTCTCTATCAATTGATGTGACATGATTCAAATGAGCTTAAAAACAAGTAATGATTATTGAAAGCACTTCCTTAGAACAAAGTTGTGCTTTGATAACCTTACTTGTATTTAAATTCATTGGGTCGTATTGCCAATTCGTCAATCATCACAATTCTTAACATAATATTATGTTATCACTTACTTGTGATTGCTATATAACCAATGGTTTTGAGAGAACCCCCTTAAAACAAGGATATGTTTTTGAGATCCATTGTTCTCAAACTCTTTGGATTATGTACCAAATGATAGGAGCTCTCATATGATATAATAAAGTGTAAATTTCATGTTTAAATAGTGAAGTATAATAGACTATGGATAAGTATATCATAAACTGACCCATGTCAATCATCAATAAATGTGATTTCTGCTCAACTATATCATTTGTCAATTATTGATCACTTGGTATTTATGATAGACTACTCTCTGAATAAATAAGCAATTAATTAATTAAGTAAAATTAAATAAAGGACGCAACCCTATTTAAACATGATAATAATACTTTATCATATCAAACATGAGGGTCCTCATCAATTGGTATAATAGAGGATTAGTTTCATGTTTAAATTGTGTTAAGTCCCGTGTTATAATTTTATTTATTATTTATTTATTGATTTTTAGCCAAATAGTATGTTCTGAGGATCATGTGCTCTCAGATGATACAATAGATGATTAGTTTAAATAGTGTTAAATTCCTTATTATAATTTAATTAATTAAATATTTTTAGCCAAATAGTAGTCTAGCATATACACACACATATCAAGTGGTCGTTTATTGACAAATGATTTAGTTGAGTAGAAAACACGTTTGTTGACAATTGGCACAAATCAATTTATAATATACTTGTAGTCGATGATCGTGGGTGAAATGGTTGAACTTTTACAATAATGGAGAAATTGATTAGAGATTCCAATAGCTGAATTAAATAACAATGACAGATAGCTAGGAATAACAATGGTTGAACTAGAGAAACTTTTCATCGATGGAGAGTGATTTTTCGATAGATAACCTGAATTGCTAGCTGAAAAAAGGCCTAGATACTACATTTATAAAGAAAAAAGGAGATCTGAAAGGGGAGAAATCTGAAGCTTTTGGAGGGAAAAAAATATTTATTATTCTAAATTGCATAATAAAAAAAAGTGTAATTAAAAGTTTGGAAATGGGAAAATTACTTTGTATTTTTCAAGACTTTGAGGCTGGGATATAGTAAGTCTTTTAAGACTTAGGTGGTAGAAACTATTTTGTATTTATAAGATTTTGGTTAAAAAGATTATTTTATATTACTTAAGACTTTAATGTTATGGTTGATAATTCTTGTACTTCAAATGATGACATTATAAAATGTATGTATTCCACCAATTTTTCGAGACTTGTGTCTTTTATATCAAATTAAGTTTTGAAAGTGGCCTTTTAGCCGCCGAAGAAACATGGATACTGAATCAGGTAAATCTTTTACTTGGATTTTCAGAATTGGATTAATGAAATAGGTCAAAATAGATCACGGGTTATTGAAATTGAATCTTCTTAAATTATTTTATTTTATGATGTTCCTTCAATCATTGGACTTTTGTTAGAAAATGTATGTAAATATTCTGATGGAATTGGGTTTTGTGCAGTGATTGAGTTCTTGGGTGAGGTGCCATTGTTGCAGAGACTACCCAGTTCTTCTCTTAGAAAAATTGCTCAACTCATCAACATTAAACATTATGGTAATGAACAATTTCATTCTTATCTTTCCATAAATTTAAACTGCTAGCGTTTCTTTTTCTTTATTCTGTTCTATGTAAGTATGAGTTTCAGACAAATTTATTTTTATGGTTGGTCATAGGTGCCAGGATGGGTTTATGCAGTTGAAATGGATGTCCGATTTTAGATATATATTATGAGGGATACGGAAATAGATCGAGTATTCTCTTTCTTTAGCCAAGAAAAAACATTTCTAGTTTGCATTGCCCAATCATTGATCGCGAAAATTTCTACATAAAATTGGGTAGGTCGCTAGTATAAAAGTTCCCTAGCCACGACTCTGCCATTTGCTGGAATAATCTAGGAATAATATATGCTGAATCTTCCTGGTGGTTAGAAATAGAAATAATAAATACGATTTCAATACTTTGCTTATGCACAACTATAAATACCAAACATTCCAATTGGATTAGATTAATATCAATGGAGGTAGAGAAAAGATAAGATGCTGCTCATATTCATGTAATATCACTGGAAGTTACTTTTGATGACTGTACTCTATGGAATAGTAAGGTGAGTGAACTTCACCTTGTTCTTTAATATCATTTCGTAAGTTACCTTTGGTAGCTTTTCCTATTTTGATGGTTCAGTAAGGTGAGTGATCCAAATCCCAACCCCCAACCCACCAACCCCCAAGAAGAAATGGTGAAAAATTAAAGGAAAAAGGGAGCAATGACAAGAATTGGGGCATTTGCTTCTGGTCATGTGGCGTATACCCTTTTTGAGAGTTTGTTTTTTTCTAGTTGTCTTCTGTCCTCATATTGCTAGGCTTTAACAAAACATATCCTGACAATTTCAATTCAATAAGTTTAATAAAAGATATTATAAGATCATGACTGACTACTTTGATAATGATATTATTTTTCACAAAAAAATGACCATGATTGTCTACTCTCCTTTTTTCAATTTCAGATCGTGGAGATTATGTTACCAGTGAAGGAGAAGCTAGGGATGGAATTTACTTCATATGGGATGGAGAGGTAATTCTGATTGTTGTTTTTGCTTTGTTGTACGGTGTGTATGTGAACATAAATCATAAGATTGAATTTTTCTATTGTTATGGTAATCTTATTTCCAGGCAGAAGTCTGCGGTTTCAGCCAAGCTGATGATGAAAATCGTCCTGAATTCCAGCTGAAAAAGTTTGATTATTTTGGTCATGGTGAGGTGCTCCTTGTCATTTTCGTATTATTTTTGCCTTCCGAGTTTCTCTTGATCCCAACTTCCCAAATTATGGAATCTTTTGAATTGACTATCTTGTCCTGTTATTGCCTCTACTCCTCAATGTTATACTTTTTGCTGTGTAAATATTTATGTCGCTTCAGAGGCTAGATTCAGTTATTGCCTCTCTGTAGGCCTCTTTTTGGTCTCTATTAGTAGCACAGTCATGTTCTACTGCCTTTAGATATCCAGTCTTAAGGGTTTGGTGATTACGAGGTTCAAGATTTATGGCAGGTTTGACAACATCTCCACAGCCTGCTGAGGTGATCGCATTGTCTAAGGTACTGCCTCTTTCCAACCATGGAACAATTTCCTTTTTCGTAGTTATTTCATGTTGTCCAGGGGATTCGGCATCTAATTTTGTATTTATGTTCTAACTTTCTCTAATGGCAGCTGACCTGCTTAGTGCTGCCTCATGAGCATAATAATCTGCTCCGGCCCAAATCAATTTGGAACGCAGACAAAGAAGGATATGCATGCGCACTTGTGGAGCACATATTGAACTTGGAGCTTATTGAGGTATGCTATTTATGCCTTCCGTAACCTATTCGTTGACCTCCCATTCTTTTTACTTCATATAATGGAGTTTAATGGGAATATACTTGGTATGTTGTTGTTGTAATGGAGTTTAATCTCCATTATATTTCCATCTTAGAAACCAGTACCACTGATTCTCAACACTTAGCATTTCTTCGCCTTCTCCTCCTCCCCATTTAGAGATATGGGTTGCACCTGATAGCTGATGGTGTTAACTAGTGAGTAGTTCGGTTTGTAAGGCAAATGGGTTTTGCTTCTTGTTAACGGGTAGAGATGTAATTGACTTGCATCGGGAATTTACTGCTAATAAGTGGTGTTGACATTCTTAACTACAAGGAGTCAATGAAGTCCAATACAAGAGATATGTTTGATTTCCCCTCCGGGCATTGGTAATTTCTGCTTAACCTATTGTCGGCAGTATGCAAAAGAGGAACTTCTTGGTGCATAACTGGTGATTATATTTATTTACCATTGCGCGCATTGAACTCCGAGTGAGTTGTCTTTCTTTTGTGGGGTCACAGTTCCATTTATTTCATATGTTTTCTTTAGTAAGCTCTGTAGATCTTTAAAGGTTCGATTTGCTTAAGAAATAAGATACGTGTGCTTATGAATGCTTGAATTTGGTCAAGATAATTTGGTAGATCAAGATAATTGCTATCCTATCACCATGCACTTGCAGATTGTTTTCCTGTGGAACATTTCTTTTCTGAAGGATTGATATTTCAATGTATTCCCAGTTCAATGTCTAGAGGACTATTTGGGAGTTCTAACATAAATGTTCTGTTGAAGGTGAACATTTTCCAAGGTTTAACATTGCCAGATGCCCCTGTATCTGACAAAGTGTTTGGAGGCCAGTTTCTTGGGCAGGTAAAATTGAACTGTCCTCTTTCTCCACCACACCGTGGACCGCGCACTCTTATTGGCGTTTAAATTCAGATTACTTAGGACCTCTTTATGAATAATTACTTCATTCTCTATGCTCTAATATGCAGGCATTAGCTGCAGCATCAAAAACTGTCGATTTTCTGAAAATTGTTCATAGTTTGCATGCCTACTTCCTTCTTGCTGGGAATTTTGACAGTAAGTAGCTTTCCTTTATTATTTATTGCTTTAAGCACTTTCTTGTTTTTTACCTTTCTACCGTCTAATGATACATAACTGCAATGCTATAGCTGAAATAAATAGCCAAATTAAGCTAATGCTCATATCCTAGGCCAGAGCGCACAACTTTATGATTTGATGAAACTAGTTTGTATGTTGGTATGTTTGTTTATGATAATTCTCACATGCTAGAAGCCTAAACTCCATACTGTCTACAACCAATTCAAGACACGTTCTCTTTTCTTTTTTCCTCAAATTTCACTTCAACGATAAGTGTCCACAACTGCTGTAACAAAGGAATGAATCTATTAAGTGGGGAAGCTGTGCTGAAAGTTGGGGCCATTTTATATATATTTCTATATAAATAAATGTACATATATATCCTTGTTCAATAAACTAAAAAGAACAGAGACTTGGTAGTAGTGCTGCTACCTTTGCATAGATCCTAAATGGAGTCTAATCATTGTATAATGTTTTACATTTATATAGCCAAAAGTTGTCCACCCTGATTATTCTGTCACAAAAATGAAAATGTCAGCACCGAAGAATGAAAAACAGCCAATCAGACATTTTCCAGTAGCTCCCAGTTCTGCTTATTCATCGAATTTCGACATGCTTTAAAATGAAGGCATCAACCACCTTGCTAACCTTTCTTTATGTTGCTTGGTCTCTTTGAAAATTTCGAACGGTTGTTAGTCAGATCCTCTAAAATTAATGCAGTTTTGGAGGATCCAACTTAGGTGCGGCAATATTTTTGGAGAGTCCGAGTAGCATTTGAGTTTCCTAGAATGCTGAAGGTTTTTTGATAAGGCTCATTTCTTTTTGTGTGATTCTTCATGTTGTGCCTGTTTGTGTTGTGTGGAGGAATCGATCAAACCTCTCCGATGTTAACTTGCTGCATGTGCTGTCAGTCAAGGAAGTATAACACCCTCAGAATAATTTTTTTCTTTAATCAACAACCACAGTTATTGAAATAATACGAATCTACAGGAATCAAAAAAGTATAACTATTATTTCTGTGGTTTGAACTTCTAAGGAAGGCACCAGTGCGTTCATAATTTGGGGTCTGCAAGTTCTTGTATGTATCAGCTTGCTGACCTCTGCTTACTATATGAGTTCCTTTCTTCTCTTTTCTGATTCTTTTTGTTTGTTGCCAAGATATAAGAATCACCGTCCTTTACAACAACAACCACAGGGTAATCCCACAAGAACCATCATCCTTCACACAGTCCTTAAATATTAGAATATTAGATTCTATACGGTTTTCATGTTGCCATTGCTCTCCTAAAGTTTACTAAATAATTGGCTAACATTTATTGGACTGAAGTGTTTCCCTGCCTGGACGTTGATGGATTGTAGGAATTAAAGCCTTCAACGATTTATGAAGTACGTTTTGTTTATTGACTTACTCAATGCTTGCCACTAGATTAAGCCTGGCAACGGACCGGAGTTAATCCGGTTCCGGTGACGTTTCGGTCCGGTAACGCAACGGTACCGGTTGGTACCGGTATACCGGTACCTAACGACCTGGAATCCGGTACCGGTGCGGAGCGTGGTTTTTTTCCGATAGTTCCGGTTCCGGTTGACCGGAACCCGGTGCCGGTGGGGAGCGTGGTTTTATCAAGCTACAAACACAATATCTGCACAATATACTCCAACTATTTCTTCTGTTTTAGTAAATATTACTGCTATTTTTAAAGTACTTGCTAAATATAAAAAAAATTGTCCTTACAAAGATGCAATTGAAGCTGCAAAATTTAAAAAATATTTTTTTCCTATTTCACAAATTTATTTGACAGCTATTTTATTTAACTCATTTTACAAAGAACATGGTGTAATGATGATGGTTCAAAAAATTTACATCAATTTAGAAATTGAACCTGATGAAAAGCCATCAGTTGAAACACTTGTTGTGCTAGCATAGTACCTAGAGCCAGGAGTTTATATAACATGTATCAAGTTATGGAATAAAATATTGCATCGGTCGAACCTCCTACTTCTAGACATAGATATGATGATTTAGATGACAAGATGGGTGAAGAACTTGGTCTTCAATTTTGTAGCAGTAATGATTTTGATTCGTATATCTCAGGATAGGGAATGTATTAGAGATGCAAATGGACAACCACAACTTTTAGTATGGTGGAAGACCCGTATCAAACAATTTCCAAAACTTTCAAGAATGGTTCGAGATTTGCTAGCAAGTCAAGCTTCTTCAGTTGCTTCGGAGCAAGCTTTTAGCGCAGGAAGATTTATAATTGGAGATCATCGATATTCATTGGCGAAAGATAGTTTGGAGATTTCGGTATTATTTAGAGATTGGATTAATGCCGAACGAAGAAATTTTGGGCTTCCAAAATTACCGCCCCAAATTGAAGACGAAATAGATGAAATATTTGAGGAGAATAGTGATGATGGAATGGAAGCAATGGAAGAACATGGAAAAAGACCAATTTCGGAAAATATAGAAATAGATAACTTACGTGTAGAATATTATGGACGTTTTAGATATTAATAAGATTCCACAAGTAGAGATCTAATTCAAACAGAACCCTTCCTAGAAGGTGGCTGCGTAGATTAGATTCTCTTTTAATATTTGTAATAAACGTACAACGTGCTAAATTTGAATAAATATAAAGGCTATTCGCCTTAATTTTATTTTAAAATTTATTTTGTTTGATGCAATTATAGTTTACATTTATAATTTTAAAGTTATGGGAAAAAAAAATTTAAAGTTAAAGTTAAAGTTAATGTTATGAGTTAAATTATTAAAGTTAAAGTTATTGTTATGAGTTAAATTATTAAAGTTAAAATTAAAGTTAACGTTAAAATAATTAAAATTATTAAAATAACGTTACATCCTTACATTAAAGGAAAATCCTCAATACAGGCAATGTCCTTTAAGCTGTTTTTAAAATTTTTTTAAAAAATACAAAAACGCCGGACTACCAGTTCACGTACCTGTCCGACCCGGTACCGCACCGGTGACAACTGGACCGGGGTGGAAGGACCTTTTTTTGCGGTGGAACCGGTTCCGGCAAGATACACCAGAATATTTGTCCGGTACCAGTTCCGGTTCCGGTAAATCCGTTCCGGCGGTACCGTTCCGGTCCGTTGCCAGGCTTACACTAGATTGAGGACAGTTTGCTAATTCGGCTTAGTTATTCTGGTGTTTCTCATGTGTTCCAGACCGAGGAATCAGTTCACTGGGGTAAAGAGTGTTTAATGTCAATCAGAAGTATCTTTGTCAACCTCTTTTCATGTACCAATGTAAATCCAGTTGACTAAAAACTTGTATCTTACCCAGTCTCACACTTATGATTGTAGTTCCAATCGTATATCAAGTTTACCGTGTACGTGATGGAAAGAGCTTTGCTACACTGAGGGTGGATGCAATTCAGAAAGGGAATGTCGTATTCACATTGGTAGCTTCATTTCAGGTGATTATCAACCTTTCATCAAGTTGGTCGCTATCACATCTTAGCGTACCCTTTTTTACGGTTCACTTTTGTAATTCAGCTTAAATATGCTTCCTAAATTAATATTATTGTCTTAAGCAAGTTGATTAGATTCATGCGAAGGCATGAACGTGCATGCTATGTAATGAAAATTGTGGTAGAAATACTAACTGTGAAAAAAAAAAAAAAGCATTCAGCAAGAAGTGTCAGCTTATGGCCAACTCGGCCTTGTTTATGAAGGAAATACACTTGCCTTATCAAAAAGAAAAAGAAACCGTAGTTTTGTATTAATTTGACATAACTTGAATTTCTATTAAATTATTGTTCGTATTTTTCATCTGTGAATATCATGTTGGCATCACATGTTGATATTAATTTTTAACCTGCTAATCTCACAAAACAACAAAGCAAGTTGAAAGTTGACAAGTTTCACAAGGTAAGACAATTGGATCGGCACATCAAATTTCAATCGTTTCTGAAATGCTTTGTCTGGTCATTTTGAAGTCCTACCATGGAGTACCCTTCTGATTTTTTGTTGATTCAACTGCTGCCCCACAAAAAACCCTAGACCTACAATGATGATTGGGACTTCGATGGATGACTTGTTTTTGCCTGGAATATTGCAGTAACTTTTTGGTCAGATGCAACTCTATGTGATGCACTTTTATGTATATTCTTTACACCATTATCCTTTTACTGGTCGTTATGTTTGTAATATTTTGTTTGAAACTGCATTTTATTATGGTATATAACATGACAGAAAGATGAAGATGGATTTGATCACCAGGCCCAGGTCGGACTCTGCCCGCTGTTATGCCAGCATACTATAATGTTTTAAATTTGTTATAATTTGGTGTACATGTATCATCTGGTAATGTATTGTAAATAATATGATGCAGAGGCTTTATAGTATTTGCCTTCAGGAAACTTTTTGCATTACTGAACTTATGCATTAAGCGTAACTTCTCCAGCTTGAACTGTCTTATATCTCTAGAATACTTTTGTCTTCAAAGTGGATATAGTGGCACGGGTTTGCTTAGTCATGAGTCTCATTAAACAATTGCCACGGCAAGCCGGATTTACCACGTCTTCACATGTAAGACTTCCTTTTAGGAGAAATGAAACATGAGATTTCAGTTGGAGGTTGCGTAGATTCTTTCGCAGTCTGGAAGAAGTACGGTTTGTTAGAACTTGTGAACCTGAAATTAAATGAAGATTGCATACCAAATACTGAATGATTTGATGGAGCAGAGCTGCTGCAATTTAGATAGAAGAGAAAACTGCAGGCAGAAAGACCTGCCAAAAAATCTGTCTGATGTGAAAAAAGGAAATAGTGCAGAACTTATTTGGAGCTGGAGAGATAAGGAAAGAGATGTGAAAAGATGTGGGCGCTTTTGAAGAAAGAGATGAAAGTGGGTCGAGAACAAGCCGAGAAGAGGAAGAAATGAAACTGGAGTTGCGACAGAAAAAGAATAACAGGGAAAAGAAGAATTAGATGAAATAAGATGTTTAATATAGATGCTGTAGGATTGAAAGGAGAACTCAACCGGGATGATGGAGTGAGAGAGACAGAGATGGATATATATATATAGAGAGAGAAAGATATTGGCAACACGGTTTAAATTTATGAGATCCGTACTATATCATCCGTTAGTATAGATGCTGCAGTTTGGATGAAAACATATGAGAGAAGGGTACTTTTGTGGAGAAAGAGAACGAGTGAATTAGACATCTGAGAGAAGGGGAATAACAAGGGAGAAAGAAGGAATTCAAGGCGGAGAAGGAAGAGAGTGAAGAAGATATCTGGAACACAGTACGACAAAATTGTTTCCTGATATTGTTCATGTCACTCTTAAAGAGAAAGGTTTAACTCTCATTATGGAGGAAAATTCCATTAGCTCCAAATATGATGGAACACCCATAAATTGTTCTTTTGTAGATGGAAACATATGACTGATAGTGATGACTGATAACAACTTGGTGACAAAGAAACCTAGTGGACACAAAAGCTATAGGGATTACTAAGATCCTTAAAGCAAAATGGTTCAACCGCTCTTAGTTCTTGGACCGAGCGGAATAGATGCAAAGCTAAGAGAGAGGTAGAAGGCTTACACAACAGTTCAATTCTATCCGAACTACTCATTTTCGAATGATATCCCTTCTTATCAAGAGTAAATCAAGATGTGATAATGATGACTGATAACAACTTGGTGACAAAGAAACCAAGTGGACACAAAAGCTATGGGGATTACTAAGAATCTTAAGTATAGAGAAATGGTTCTTCTTGTGACATATACTTCCTAGTTATGCTTTTGTTAATTTTCTAAAATGCCTCCTAGTTATAGAGTTACACTTAACAATCCCTTCGGATCTAATTTTTACTCAAGCTACTTCCACTAGGAATTTCATCCTTTTTTTTTCTGATAAAGTAAATAATTTAATCAACATTTGGGGGGAACCCCGTATACAAATATCGAAAGGAGAGAACCTACATCAAAATATGGTTCTCAAAAAAGAGGTCCAATCCTCTATACAAATGGGGCCTCACAAGTACATCAGAAGTAAACTAGATACACACCTAGGAAACTATCTTAACCAAGCAGGTCACCGCAAAGGATAAACCAGCCAGAGAAAAAGCACAAAACTTATGTTACAAGAACTATGCCTCAATTCCAAGCAAGTTGGGTTTGGCTGTATGAATCTTCACTTACCGAGACGTTCCATTTAAACTCATCTATGTCAGAAATTAGACATTGGCAAAAACTCATCTTTATCCCAAAAAATGAGAAGAAGAACAATCATAACAGAAGGAAAGTTGAGAGAAGGTTGGTAAATGCTAAACCTGCGTACACAATTTAGCAATAGGAGTAAGAATGGTGTCAGACTCTTATTAATAGGAGCATCCTTGTGTATTTCAATCTGGTTCCCAACTCCAATTACCGAGCTATGACTTATTTAGCTGTTAAGGCCTATAGCAGCTCAACTGCCTGATCTCATTCCATGTGAACAAAGGAATGCTTTTGTTGTTTTTGTTTAGATTTTTATCATTTTATTTTTCCTGAGCATCTGGATATGGCTTTAAGGGAATTGATATGGGATTATTGTGAGAGAATTAGTTTTTTTCTTCTGTCAAAAAGAAAGCACAGCGAGTTGGTAGTTGACCTTTTCTTTTTTTGTCGAATTCAAAACATTCATTAGCTGCCATCTTATGAAAGGCATTGTTATGCGGTGAATTAAGAAAATTTGAATTTAGGCCTTGACATGGCACATAATTATCGTTTTCATTAGCAAGGTTTAATTGAGAATTAAAGTTCATTCCTGATCTTAGCACACTAACTTAAGCCTCCAATTATTTTTGACAACTCTAGATTTAATTAATGCGAGGGCTAACAACAGTTCATGATTAATTGATTGCATATTTTCCTACTATGTCCTTAGATCTGAAAATTAGAAGATGCCTAAAGCTTTTTTATTCTGTTTGTGGTTACCTATTTTTGGGATCCTTGGTTAGGTGAGGCTAACAGTGAATTTTGACAGGACATACCGAAATAAGGTTGCTACCGCAAATTTTGTACCCTGGCCAGTGGAAATAAGGTTTTGTGAACCTAATAATGCTGCTACTCAGACCAAGTCTGCTCCAAGGTTAGTCATGCTTTCAGCTATCAGTTTCCCTTCCGAGGTAGTAACTGTAATTAACTGAACTTACAGTTCATTTAGCTTGTATATAGTAGTATCCTTATCATGTTTGCATCAATACTTTCCTTCACAGTTTGAGATATTGGTTCAAAGCAAAAGGAAAACTTTCAGATGAGCAGGCTTTACATAGGTAAGCTATCAGTTCTTTCATCTAATTAGCTGAGGTCATAATTAAAAGTAGCAAAACAGGCTGTTTAGCAGCGGCATCTTATCTCTACGAGAAAATCTCATGAGTAGATTTGGTATGGAGCTAGAGAAGGAGTTCTAGTGGACACTTGGGGACTTGGTGTATATTGACACCTAATTTTTGCCCTACCTAATTTTAAAGTACTCATCTAGATGATTTTTTCATCTTAAAATAACAATTATATATCTTCATGTTCATATATACGAAATAGTATAATCTTGTTGATTAAATAATTATTTTTTATAAAATTCAGATTCTAATCGAGGATTATATTGAAAATTAATTCAAATTGTTAAAATTTTGATTCAAAATAATTTATTCGAAAAATATTCATCCGATTTTATTGAATCAAGAACCTTATAATTGAATTGGTTGTTAATTCGTATCAAATATTGTTTCAATTTAGTCAATTTATTAAATTAAAACTTAATTAAAAATTCAATTGACCATAATGGCAATGCAATTGGTCAATTGAATTTTCATTAGGCTAAAATTTAAATATAATTGTCTAAATTCTCATTTTTAGCTATCTAATAAATGGCCTAATCCCTAAATCCCAATCTAATTGGGGTTGTTTAATTTTAAATAATCCCCCAAAATCCTTTAATCTACCCAATGCCTAACAGGCCCAACACCAGCCGACCTAAAACCCTTAGCCCAAACAGCCTGCAAATCGGCCCAAATCCCTCAACCCCATCAACCTGAACCCATCCCCTTTCTCCCTTCAGCATTACAAATAACAGCACAAGCCCAAACTGTCCATTTCAACAACTCTTAGTAGCCGCCCAGGCCCAAGTCCAACAACACTACCCGTATGATCCGGCCCATACCCATATTTCCCTTTCCCTTAAACAGCAACATCAACGCACAAAACAACACCAACATACAGTGCCAACAGCCAACAAACGACAAAATCTCGTCGACAACAACGCCAAACGGCGTAACAGCCACAACCAATGACAACAAAATCAGTCAAACTAGTCGTTCCCTTCCCATTTACCATTTTACCCCTTCGGTACAACCACCTATGGCTAAAGGCAGGCGATCTTTCACCATTTTCAGTTGGTGATTCACCGTTTTGGGTAAGAAATTAATTCCCTCTTCAAGCAGCGTCCCTTTATTTTGTCTCTCAAAATAAAGGACAAAGACCATTAGTCTCACCATGGAACTGAAAACCTCAAGAAAATTCGATTCAAAATCCAAATTTTGAAGTCCGAAAAACCCTAT
This sequence comes from Capsicum annuum, assembly GCF_002878395.1. NCBI lineage: Eukaryota > Viridiplantae > Streptophyta > Magnoliopsida > Solanales > Solanaceae > Capsicum > Capsicum annuum. The sequence goes on from NC_061118.1 coordinate 144,675,832, forward strand.
TATTCCCCCCCCCCCCCCCCCAATTTTGCTTATAAATAGAGGACAAGGGTAAAAAGGGGTTCTCTTGGGGAAAAATTAAGGGTTCTGGAGGTGCGCGCGTTTAACTCTACGTAACCAAGAGATTCTTTCGAGCACTCTAAAAAAAAATTCATTCAAGTCGGTGGAATTTCGATAGCAAATCAAAAAATTATGGTGGAAGTCAGTCGTTGAGGCTTGTTCTCCCAAGTCGCTGCTCCAAAAAAGGTCAAAACCATTTTCTCTAAAATGAAATCCGAAAAGGGACAAAACAGAAATGGTGACTCCGCTGGGATATTTAACTAGGTTCTAACCAAATATTTGATTTCGTATTTTGACTAACTGTTTAAATTGCCTATGTGTTCATATGTTTCGATTCTGGAAAGTTTAATTATTGCATCTCATGGCATATTCCTGCATTATTTAAACTTTTTTGGGGTTTCGTGGATGTCCCGGCCCCTATTGTTCAACTCCAAATAAAGTGTTAGAAATACGACGGTTTCTTAGCACGTAAGTCGTCTGATGGCTGTTCGTATTTTCAAACCCAAGTGGTCCGCTTGGGAACCTAGATCAAACCTACTCTAGACACCTAGGATAGAGCAAAATCAAAACCCTATTTTAGGCATGAGCCTAGGACGATCCAATACCCGAGGGGGTATTGGGCCCATTAGAAAACTTGCCCTGCGTCTATTGACCCTGAGTCAATTACAAACGAATCATATTTATGTGTTGAAGAAAATGTATGTTTAATCCAATACATTATCCTTTGGGGTCGGGGGAAGGCTCATCTTTGTCTGCTTTCGTGTAGGATATGACTCAACTGCATTCCCGCAAAAAGTTCAAGATGGTTACCGGACCCGACAATTTTCTGAAACTATGGTGGGATTATATGAGCGGAGAAGAAAGAAAGATTGTTAGAACACATATCAGGCATTTGCCTTCGTTGATCGAGATGGTCGCTTGGCCCGAAATAATCCACTTGCAGACGACCTTTTGGGATGATCAGAATATGGTGTTTCGCTTTAGCGATGTTGAATTGACTCCCATTATTGAAAAGGTGTTGATTTATTACGAGAGTACTGAAATGTGTTTCAAAAGAAGAGAGACACCTAATAAGAACATTCTAGTCCCGGTTGTGTAGGACCTTCAAGAGATCAAGAAGGTATTTTTAACTGATGATGACACCTGACTAGGGGAACGTGATGGAGCAAATATCTCTTTTCGTGAGTTGTATCGTCGGTTTGGAAGATTTATTGCTTTTCAGAAGTTCGGACATAAATTTGAGTCGAAAGCAAAATGGAAGGAGACAAAAGCATTTGCATTAGCGGTAGGCCTACTTGGAACTATGATGTTTCCTCTAGGGGAAAATGGCAGACAACCCTTGGATGAATTGTGTCATTTTCCCCTTGTGGAAACACCATAGTTCCAAGTAGGCCTACCGCGAATGCAAATGCTCGTCTCCTTCTATTTTGCTTCCGAGTCAAATTTATGTCCGAACTTCTGAAAATCATTAAATCTTCCAAACCGACGATACAACTCACGAAAAGGGATAATTGCTCCATCACGTTCCCCTAGTCAGGTGTCGTCATCTGTTAAAAATACCTTCTTGACAGTCCCACACAACCGGGACTAGAATGTTTTTATTAGGTGTCTCTCTTCTTTTGAAACACATTTCAATACTCTCGTAACAAATCAACACCTCTTCAATAGTGGGAGTCAATTCAACATCCCCGAAGCGAAACACCATATTCTGATCATCCCAAAAGGTCATCAGCACGTGGATCATTTCGGGCCAAGCGTCCATCTCGATCAACGAAGGCAAATGCCCGATATGTGTTCTAACAATCTTTCTTTCTTCTCCACTCATGTAATCCTACCATAGTTTCAGGAAATTGTCGGGTCCGGTAACCATCTTGAACTTTTCGCAGGAATGCAGTTGAGCCATATCCTACAAGAAAGCAGACAAAGATGAGCCTTCCCCCGAGCCTAATGGATTGAATTAAACATTCAATTTTTTCAACACATAAATATGATTCGTCTGTAATTGACCCAGGGTCAATAGATGTAGGGCAAGTTTTCTAATGGGCCCAATACCCCCTCGGGTATTGGATCGTCCTAGGCTCATGCCTAAAATAGAGTTTTGGTTTCGCTCTATCCTTAGATGTCTAGAGTGGGTTTGATCCAGGTTTCCAAGCGGACGACTTGAGTTTGAAAATACAAACAGCCATCAGACAACTCACATGCTAATAAACCATCATATTTCCAACACTTTATTTGGAGTTGAACAATACGGGTCGGGACATCCACGAAACCCCAAAACAGTTTAAATAATGCAGGAATATGCCATTAGATGTGATAATTAAACTTTGCAGAATTGAAATATATGAACACATAGGCAATTTAAACAGTTAGTCAAAATACGAAATCAAACATTTGGTTAGAACCTAGTTAAATATCTCCAGAGGAGTCACCATTTCTGTTTTGTCCCTTTTCGAATTTCATTTTAGAGAAAATGGTTTTGACCTTTTTTGGAGTAGCAACTTGGGACAAGAAGCCTCAACGACTAACTTCCACCACAATTTTTTGATTTGCTATCGAAATTCCACCGATTTGAATGATTTTTTTTAGAGTGCTCTAAAGAATATCTTGGTTACGTAGGGTTAAAGGCGCGCACCTCCAGAACCCTCAATTTTCCCCCTAGAGAACCCTCTTGTCCCTTGCCCTTTATTTATAAGCAAAATTGGGGGGAAATATTAGGGTTTTGCCGATTTTGAATCGAATTTTCTTGACGTTTTCAGTTCCATGGTGAGACAAAGACCATTCCTTGATTTTGAGAGAGTCAAAATAAAGGAACGCTGCTTGAAGAGGGAATTAATTTCTTACCTAAAACGGCGAATCACCAACTGTAAATGGTGAAAGATTGTCTGACTTTAGCCATAGTTGGTTGTACCGAAGGGGTAAAGGGAACGACTAGTTTAACTGATTTTGTTGTCGTTGGTTGTGGCTGTTACGCCGTTTGGCGTTGTTGTCGATGGGATTTTGTCGTTTGTTGGCGTTGTACGTTGTTGCTGTTTAAGGGGAATATGGGTGTGCGCCGGGTCATGCGGGTAGTGTTGTTGGGCCTGGGCGGCTAGTAAGAGCTGTTGGGCCGGACAGTTTGGGCCTGTGTTGTTATTTTTAATGCTGAATGGAGAAAGGGGATGGGTTTAGGTTGAGGGATTTGAGCCGATTTGCAGGTTGTTTGTGCTAAGGGTTTTGAACCTGCTAGATTAAGGGATTTTTTGGGGTTATTTAATTTGGGTGGATTAAGGGATTTTTTGGGGTTATTTAAAATTAAATAACCCCAATTAGATTGGGATTAGGCCATTTATTAGATAGCAAAAAATGAGGATTTAGACAATTATATTTAAGTTTTAGCCTAATGAAAATTCAATTGACCAATTTGCATTGCAATTATGCTCAATTGGATTTTTAATTAAGTTCTAATTTAATAAATTGACTAAATTGAAACAATATTTGATACGAATTAACAACCAATTCAATTATGAGGTTCTTGATTCAATAAAATCGGATGAATATTTTTCGAATAAATTATTTTGAATCAAAATTTTAACAATTTGAATTAATTTTCAATATAACCCTCGATTAGAATCTGATTTTTATAAAAAATAATTATTTAATCAACAAGATTATATTATTTCGTATATATGAATACGAAGATATATAATTGTTATTTTAAGATGAAAAAATCATTTAGATGAGTACTTTAAAAATCTGTTATTTTGATAAAATAAATATTGTAATTTTATTTAAAATCGAAAAGTCTCGAGAATAAATTCAGTTGGGGAGGGCAAAAATTAGGTGTCAACAGTGTAAGCAAGTGAGCACAAGTTTGTTATCTGCACTTCTTTGGGTATACTCCCACTTGGGACCATGCATAACTAATATTAGTGCTTTAAAATTTTGTGTTTTTTTCTTCAAAATCATATTTCTTCCTTATAGGTGCATAGTTACCATCAAAAGAGAACATAAAAGAAATTAAAATCAGGAATATGTAATTTCTTAGCGAACAGAATTTTTTATATCTATGCAGAATGAGGCCATATTGCAGTTTGCTCTTTTAATGCAATATTTATGCTGGTTGCAGATGTGTTGCCGCATATTCATCAGATCTGATCTTTAATACTGTCAGTCTGAATCCTCATCGGAAGAAGGATTTCAAGACAACTAGAGCTAGTTTGGATCATTCGTGAGTTCCAACAACTTTTAGACCATTTTGTTTTTCTCCTTAATGTACCAGCTTTATATTATGAGAATATGTCAATGTTTGCTAGAGCAGCTTATATGGATTCACTGATACATGTTGTTCTAGGATAGCTTAATTTCTTCGTGAAATGGTTCCAACACTTTAACATCAGGCTTGCATAATTCCTTTTGGCTCCTCAAATGTCAAAGTCCAACACCAACCCACCACCCGAGGAATGTCTAACTACATAATTTCTTGTTCATTATTCGGAGTGGGGAACCCCACAGCCTACAGTCCTTACAAACTTTTACTGAGCCTTCCTGACTTAAGGCTGCCCATAACACACCCATGTGGGTCCGATCCCTGCTTTTGGTTGGGAAAATAAATAGAAAGGTAGAAGAACAACATAGGGTGGCAGCAGAGGGAGATGGTAGAGTGATGTTAATAATCGAAGTCCAAACTAGCTTTTACTTCTGGTGGGGGAGTTGTTGGAGGGCATTGAGGGACATTGAAGTGGTGATGAATCCTTCAGAAAGTGTTAACCTGTCCCAGATGGTCTCCGTTAGATCTCTTTTTGCTAATTACAACTTGCTGTAATCAGTAATCTCTTATAGGATGGGAAATTAATGTCTTCAAATTAGTAATTTTTGTGTTATTTGACATGAAAGATCTGCAAGTCAGAACTTGCCAGATTCTGATAGGTCTTTGATGAGATTCCCCCCTAACCTGCTGGTCAAACACCTCTAAATGAGAAAAGGGGCATGAAGTTACACGTGCAATTTAAAGTTCAAAATAGAGTATAGGTAGATATCTTACTTGAATCTTGAATGTCTTTTATAGCTAGTTAATAGCAGACGTTGGATATGCAACTGTACTTATATTTTTGCTTCTGTTTCCTTCTTCCCAGGATGTGGTTCCACCGACCTTTGAGAGCTGATGATTGGATATTGTTTGTGGTAAGAAGGAAAAGTTAAAACTACTTGTGATGGTTTTTAAGATCCCGTCATCCCTTTACTAGTAGTTTCCATTACTAGCAGCCTTCGTTCTACCTGTTTTATCATCTTATAGATCCACAGTCCGTCTGCTTTTGATGCACGCGGCTTTGTGTCCGGCCAAATGTTTAATAGGAAGGGAGAGGTAAGATACTGGATCTGAGAAGTGTTAATGTGTGAGCTGCCAAAGTCTTTTATGTTCCTGCTTTGTTTACGTGCTTATTGTTAATGCTTTCTGATCTCCAGCTTTTAGTGTCATTGACTCAAGAAGCCGTATTGCGGCCAGCCAGAAAACCACCTGCGTTACGACCAAATCTCTAATCCATGCCTGGTCGAATGAAGAAACAGAGGACTAGTTACTCTAGGCTCATCAACAGTATAACTGCAGAAGAGCTCAGATAAGTCTTATAGAGATCGCGACTGAGAACAAGGCATGACTCTATATATTTTACTATTATACAGAAACTCCCCTGCCATTTTCTCTGTACCTCTCACCTTACCTTTATATATTACTAAGCCCGCCGAAAGAGGCATTGAAATTGTTACATCGATCGACCTATGCTTGTTAAAGGTATTGTTTTTCTTACAATTTTCATCTACTGCATTCACTATTAGAATAAACAATGTTGCAAACAATGCTTTGATTTCAAAGTGCCATCGGTTAAATTTCTTTAGTTAAAAAAAAAAAAAAAAAACTCTTTAGATAACTCGTTTATGGACGCCACTGTAATTTCATGCATGATATGCTCACTCTTAGAATTGAGCTCTCTTTTGAGTCCTCATTTATTTGCCTTGTACGCTTATTACTATCAAACTAAACCACTCTGAAGGCAAATGAAGTTACCTACTTTGAAGTGTCAAACAAGAGAGTCGAGTCTTTTAGAAACAACCTCATGCATTTGTGCACAGAGGTGAACTCAGGATTTGAAGATAGCGGGCGCACCATTATCTTTAATACAGTCATGTTAATTATCAACTACATAATTTGACATACAATTCTTTTAAATTTAAAAATTGCAAAAAATTATTAGCAAAGTATAAATTTCAAAATGATCAAATATCATTAATTTAGTGCAACAAAAGTAGACGATTCTTTCATATTAGACATTGATGCATTTTCACATTCTAAAAGCGGGCAATTATTGCATCGTTGCTTATATTTACAAATATATCTTTCTTTCTCAATGTAACAAACTCAACAATCATTTAAAACCTAGAACCGGTTGACAAGGCTCTTGTTGAATATGGTGTCTTTTCACTTGATCTCGTATCATAGAGTCATATTCATGAATTGATTTTCTTTCTTCAAGATCAGATTTAAGTGAATTCACATCAAATTCTTTATAAGATGGGGTCTTGATTAAGGAGAATAATATCTATCAATTTCAATCCACAAGAATCAATAACAAATTCCTACAAAATAAAATTTTCATCAAGAATATAAGTAACATAACATTACTAATAGTGGGATCACATCCCTCCTTTCATAGGTCGCAATTAAAATTTTAAAAATATATTAGTTCTTTAAATTGAGAAATCAAAAAAAATACCTTATTTTATCTATTGTCGTTTCAACTAAAAAACATGTTAATATCCATGAGAATCTAATTTTTATCCAGTGATGTAAAAACAAAATAGATGATTCATGAGTAAGGAAAAAAATAATTAATAGTAAAGAATTTACGGTACGTTGTAAATAGCCACAAAATTACGAAGAAAAAGGGTAAGATTGTAGGGATGGAATTTGAAAGAAAGAAAAATTTCTTTCGAGAGACTTTTGGATTTGCAAAATATTTTAGGGATTTGGGCGAAATAAACCAATATGTTCTGGGCTTGGCAGCTTAGGGATTGGGGAATGCTCAAATCTGAGTTTCGGATCAGTGCACCCAGACGAGTTTTGTTATTTAAGGTGCACTATTTAATATATTAATATTATATTAAGTATCTATATCTATCTATCTCCCTCTCTATATATATGTGTGTGTGTTTTATGAAGTTATCGGGTGCGCGTGCACCCTCACGATGCCACCTGAGTCTGCCTCTGTTTGTTTACCATTTCAAAGCCATAAAACGAGCTTTTTAGTAAACCTTTTGCATTGATTCACATTTTTTCAAACTTTTGCATGAAAAGGCGCATGTACCGTTTCTAAGGAAATAATTAATCAACTGATTTTATCGAGAAATTTTTCTTTTTTGAACTATTCGCCAATAATAAATTTGTCAAATATGAATTTGTTTATCAAAGAGATTTATGGTCATCCGACTCTAACCCATTTTTCCAATAACTTTCCCAATAAACAATGAAGACTTTTAGAACACAAAATAAAAGTAAATTCACTATTCATTTTACGTCAAGTAATAGATGGAATAACTTTTGTCATGATCACTCAAGTTCATCGACTTAGCAAATTCTCTAGAAATAATAAGGATAAATTACATAAAACAATACCTTAAGTATCCTATATTATTTAAAATCTCATCCCACTAAACTAATTACAAAAATCTCTTCTAAATCTCTAAACAAGCTTTTTATCTAATACATCACACACAACTCCTATTTTTAAGCCTTAAATCACGTTGACATTGTTTTAGATAAGGAAAATTATGTTTTCCTTAAAACAAATGTTATTAAATCATCAATCATTAAGTAATAAAAATTAACAATAAATTCAACAATTATTAATTCTCATCGACAAAATTTCAAAAAAAAAAACAAAAAAAACTGGGATTTGTAGACACAATGGAAACATCTTGGATCAATACATTCGACGAATTAAGGACCAAGAGCCTAAGAAACATCTTGCGTTTCTTTTAAAGGTATGATTTTTTATGTATCAAATTGATAAATTTCGTCTATATACATTCTATGTATGTATCATAATGTACAATGAAACAAACGGAACTGTAAATATTATTTCTGATACATAAAACTATTCTTGACATAGGTAATCAATGATCTCTGATACATTCAATATATATTTCTTATTCTGATACATAAATATAAAGAAATTAAGTATTAAATTCGTTTTCTGATGCATAGATATTATATGCATTCTGATACATAAAACTATTTCTTATAGAGGTAATCAATGATTTCTGATATATTCAATATATATTTCTTATTCTGATACATAAATATAAAGAAATTAAGTTTAAAATTCGTTTTCTGATACATAGAAAGATATATGTGTGTGTGTGTGATATGAGATTCGCCTGATACATCAAATTCTTATAGTATGTTCAATTTTTTTCTGAACGCAGGAAATAAACGATTGGAGAAGAAATTAGTTTTGGAAGATTGTGATAAATGAAGATTGATTTGATTATTCAAGTTTCAAATAATGAAGTTGTTGAGGATTTTATGTAATTAAATGGAAAAAATCTTAAATTTAGTGTGTTAATTCTCAATCATAGGCACTTTTAACGTTTTTTCCTTTTTTATCTCAAACTAATTGGTTAGTAGTGTATCATAAGCTTATTTATGGGAGGTTAAATAATGTATCATATCCGGAATATCATGTAATTAATAGAAAAATTGGAAAAGAAGGTCATTAGATGGCGTGTTGGGATTTATGTTGTTTACTTCATACTCCGTGGGTTGCAATTGTAGTTTATGATTTCTTTAGATAACATAAGCCAAGCAAAACCAAATTTTCAAACGCACAAAGATTTCTTCCCAAAATTATTTTTCAAAAACCAAATGCAAATGGCAAAAAGGCTCTTAAGATATTCCGCCAATAAAAGCCCTCTAAAATGGTTCAGCCTAAGCCTGTCAAGTGGGTCGGGCCAATCCGGTCCTATCCAGTCCACCTAAAGGAATTGGCCCGGTTTGACCCGGCCCGCTAAGCCCTAAAGCTTTAGGGTTTTGGGTTCCGGATCGATTATTTTTTTAATTTGGACCGGTTAACTCGGTCCGGACCTAACCCGATCCAGGCCCACCGATTAACCGGCCCGGACCAGCCCGAAATTATTTAAAAAAATAAATCTTTTTGAGTTTTGGGCCAAAGTAGCAGTTTTTGGGTCCAAACGGCTAGTTTGGGCCCATTTCTTTAAAAAAAAAAAATTACTTTTAAAATAATTTTTTAATCCCCAAAAAAATTCTATAAATACTCTACACTTTCAAATTATTTTTCACACAATTTTTCACTCTCTCAAATCTCATTCTCTCTCAATTCTCAAATATTCAATATATTTAGTTTCTTAAAGTGTTCACTTTAATTTTTAAATTTTGCGTTTACAAAGTACGAGCGGAAGTTTCTAAAGTCGCGACCTTCGGATACTTCCAAAATTTGGTATTGTCGTTCCATCTCTTACGTTTAATTTTTATTTATTGTATTAATTGTTTAATATTTAATTTTATTATATTTGTGTATTTTGATTTTTTTTTAGTTTAATTTAATTTATACTATGGATAAATTAAGAAATCTCGATACTAAAGGTATTAAAAAATTTTATCCCGGAAGTGGTAATAAAAAATGAATTACTAACGGTAGAAGTAGTTCAAGTAGTAGATATATCCGTGTGCCTTCGCCTCCAGTACCGCTTGGTACACCTTTTGAGGAAGAAATAGGTGTAGGTGCTACGATATGAATTATATAGAAACTCAAGAAAATTACGGTATAAAAGAAGAAAATGAAGTAGATGCGGTTAATTTAGACGAAGAAAATGAAAATATTGGTGAGACACCCGCAGTAGAAAATGCTAACGTTGGATCTGAATCGGTTAATCTTCCTCTCCGTCCTCCCCGTGCCGCAAGACCTCGTAAAACAACTAGTGTTGCATGACAATTTTTTTAACGTATATCAGATACTAAGGTGCAATGCAATATTTGTCAACAAATGTATAAGCATAGAAGCGGAGGCAAGTAAGGGGGTACGGGTACGTTAATGAGACATATAGGTGAAGCTCACGAAAGAGAGTTAAATATTGCACGAGATGGTGGGAATGTTGGTGGGCCAACGTAAACTAGAATGGACCCAGCAACCAGTCAGGTAACGAAGAAGTATAATAAATTGAGGGACCGGGAAGAAATAGCTAAAATGGTAGTTGTGGGTTGTTTGCCTTTTAGTTTTCCTTCTTTTGATGCTTTTATTCATTATATAAAAGCAATTTATAATCCTATGTTTAACGGTATTCCTAAAAGTAATTGTTGGTCTGATATTTTTAGACTTCATTCACAATATTGTTTTTATTTATCAACATTGTTAAAAAATATTCAAGGGAACAGGGTCAAAGTTACCCCTCAACTTTGAGAAATTGGCTAAATATAACCTTTGTCATACTTTGTAGTCAAATTTACCCTCGCTGTCATACTTTGGGGCTAAATTTACCCTTCTACTTTGAAAAATTGGCTAAATACATCCTTCGTCATACTTTGAAGTTAAATTTACTCTTGGTGTCCTACTTTGGGGTCAAATTTACCCTCGTTGCAAAGAAATTTTTCATATGTACCCTTTTTTAATAGAAAAGCTCAAATCAACGTTAAATATCCCATTTTTTAAAAATAAAATACATCTTAATCTAACCCGTCTGATCTGACTCAAGTCACAAAAAAAAATACAAATAATAAATATACTCCCTTTAGTTCTGTTGGCCAATTTTCCGACGAGATTAAGTCACTAGATATTTATCAGGCATAACTCATGAAAAATTAATTTGAATCAATGCAAACACAAAAAGATATATTCCTCTATCAGTTCGTGGATCAACATTAGTGTAGACCTCATGAAAAATGGCACTTGACAATCTAATGTAGTAAATTAGGTCCATTAGATATTTCTCTGAATGATTGAGTTAAGAGGTCTCCATATGTGCCAATCAGACATCTCTTCATTCATATATTTTTGTATCCAATTTAGATGTATGCAGATTTTCATTATATCATTTGCTCAGAAAATTTATTCACTGGTTCTAGAATTTTGATGCACATAAAATTGCATACCAAATTTTGAAATTTGAACATAATCGAACAAGAGCAAAGTTTGTAATAGACGTTTTCTCTAGTTTCATATTTCTCCGTTATCTCATTTCGTTTTACGTTTTGTTCATTTGTAAACAACCTACTAGTGTTGCATCTTGAAAGAGAAGTATTTTTGCTCGTTGAAAAAATTCGACCAACAGAACTGAAGGAGGGGTATATTTGTTTGTATATTTTTTATGGGTCAGATCTGGCGAATTAATTAGGATGTGATTTATTTTAAAAAATAAAAAATTTAACGTTGATTTGAATTTTTCTGTTAAAAGAAGGTTACAAATGAAAAGTTTTTTAACCATGGGGGTAAATATGGCCTCCAAGTATGGAATTGAGGATAAATTTGACCTTAAAGTAGGATGAAGAATATATTTAGCCAATTTTTTAAAATAAAGAGTTAAATTTGGCCCCAAAGTATGACAAAGAGGGTAAATTTGACCACAAAGTATGACGAAAGGTATATTTAGCCAATTTATCAAAGTAGAGGGGTAAACTTGACCCTTTTCCCAATATTCAATGTAAATTGTCCTTAACTTCTGATCTTGAACGTGCTGTAAATAAAAATGATTATTTAACCGTTACTTGTCATTGGATGGATAATAATTTTGTGATGCAAAAACGTATTCTTGCTTTTTTATATGATGAAGATCGTAAATATACTGGTGATTTTATTGCTGATTCTATTGTTAAAGTTGTCGGATATTATGGTATCGAAAATAAAATTTTATGTATTGCTTTTGATAATGCTTCTAACAACAAGACTGCTATAAAAAATTAAAATCTACTCTATCTCCGTCGTTGCCTGAAATTTTTCATATTAAGTGTGCATGTCATATATATAATTTAATTGTAAAAGATGGTCTTGAGTTTTTTGAGCTTTATATTGAAAAAATTCGTTTTGCTGTTGGTTTTATTCAAAGAAATAATCGTAGATCTCTAATTAGAGAATTTAAAGTTAAATGTCAAGAAAATGGACTTGCATCGATATTGATGCCTAAGGAAATTGAAACTAGATGGAATTCTACGTATGAATTTTTAAAAACTTGTTATAAATATAGAATCCTATTACACTATCTTTTAACCATCATTGCGGTTCATTTGTTAATTCTGCTGATTGCATGCTACATGATTCTGATTGAGTTGTGATTAAGGATTTTGTTAAGTTTTTAGAAAAATTTTATGTTGCTACGGTTGAATTTTTTGGTGCTTTGTAATATTTTGGCACATATAGCTGATATTTCTGGTTTGCTCAAAGAATATAAAAATAAAGAAGGTTATAAAGAAGCTGTTTGTGCCGTGTTTACTAAATTTAAAAAATATTTTTCCCCGATTCCCCCTATTTACTTGGTTGGTGCTATGTTAAATCCATACATGAAATATAATAATATGTGTCACTTTAGTACTATTATTTATACTAACTTAGAAATAAATATTAACCATGATTCTGAACAAGTACAACCTGATTTGTGGACGGCTATGAATGATGCAAAGGATTACATAGAAAAATTATATAATCACTATGCTGATTTATTTGATTTAGCCGTACCTACAAATATCACTCCAACTATCGCTCCTCGTCCTCCCGAGGAGCCATCATCTTCTAAAAGGCTGGCACATAGCGGTTTTCCTGATTCCTTTTATGATTTAACTTGTTGGATCAGAGTTGATGAGAGAACATACACATCAACTTATCGGGAAGAGCTGAAATATTATCTTCGATCGGCACTAGAGGATCGCAGACGACGTATCAACACATTGGATTGATGGAGGAGTAATGAAACACAATATCCTGTGTTTTCAAGATTAGCTAGAGATATCTTGAATGTTCCAATGTCAACCGTTGCATCAGAGAGCGCCTTTAGTCAGGGACAACAGCAGCTTGGAGACAACCGACACTCATTGGAAAGCAATGCAATGAATGTTCTAGTTTGCCTCAGAGATTGGATTAGAGCGGAAAGAAGAAACCAAGGAATGGAACCGGACCCGAGCGACGAACTGAAACTTGAAGAAATTATGTTTTTACGGGAGAACTCAACAGAATCAAGTCCAATGCATGGTTTTGCCCCAGTTGACTTCGACTATCCTATGCAAGTTCTCGTTAATATTAACATGCATGAGTTAGAAAAAATGATGCATAATTTGTAGATTTTTCATTTATGTAAATTATAAATTTTGGATCATTTTGCAATCAATAAAATTCCTCAAATTCATTCACTCCTTAATCCTTACTTTTTATATTTTTTCATTTAATGATTTAAATTCATTTAAAGTATTACATATACATTGAATGGTGCGTATATATGTGTATGTATCTTCTATAGATGTGTATATTTAACGTATACATGTGTATATATCTTCTATAGATGTGTATATTTAACGTATACATGTGTATATATTTTATAAATTAGTATATAATTATACAAATATATATTGTAATGTATATATATTGTAGTATATTTCATTTAAAGTATTACATATACATAGAATAGAGTGTATATATGTGAATAGATCTTCTAAAGACGTGTATATTTAACGTATACATGTGTATATGTTTTATAAATTAGTATATAACTATATATATATACTATAATGTATATATATTGTAGTATATTTCATTTAAAGTATTACATATACATTGACTGGTGCATATACATGTGTATATATCTTCTATAGATGTGTATATTTAACGTATACATGTGTATATCTTTAATAAATTAGTATATAACTATGCAAATATATATTGTAATGTATATATATTGTAGTATATTTCATTTAAAGTAATACATATACATAGAATAGAGTGTATATACGTGAATAGATCTAGATCTTCTATAGACGTGTATATTTAACGTATACATGTGTATATGTTTTATAAATTAGTATATAACTATATATATTGTAATGTATATATATTGTAGTATATTTCATTTAAAATATTACATATACATAGAATAGAGGGTATATATGTGAATAGATCTTCTATAGACGTGTCTATTTAACGTATACATGTGTATATGTTTTATAAAGCGTATACATGTGTATATATCTTCTATAGATGTGTATATTTAACGTATACATGTGTATATATTTTATAAATTAGTATATAACTATACAAATATATATTGTAGTATATTTCATTTAAAGTATTACATATACATAGAACAGAGTGTATATACGTGAATAGATCTTCTATAGACGTGTATATTTAACGTATACATGTGTATATGTTTTATAAATTACTATATAACTATATATATATATATATTGTGTGTATATATATATATATATATATATTGTAATGTATATATATTGTAGTATATTTCATTTAAAGTATTATATATACATAGAATAGAGTGTATAGATGTGAATAGATCTTCTATAGATGTGTATATTTAATGTATACATGTGTATATGTTTTATAAATTAGTATATAACTCTCTCTCTCTCTCTCTCTCTCTCTCTCTATATATATATATATATATATATATATATATTGTAGTATATTTTATTTAAACTTTAAGTTTAAAGTAGTACATATATATTTGGATGGTGCGTATATATGTGTAATTGTGTATATGTATATATATTTTTTAAATTTTAATGTAGTATATACTATAATTATATTGTTTAACGTATTGATAATGTATATAGGTGGATATATATAATGTATATTGAAAAAAAGTTTTTTTCTTTATATTTTTGTTCGGATTTGACCGATTTTTTAACCGAATTTGACCGAGTTAAGTTAAGTGGGTCATTTTAGTTGAGCCCAGCCCGGCCCAACATAACAGCCCTAGTTCAACCGAATCAACACACAACTCCTCCAATTTTATAATTTCAACCCCGAAGAATTAGAAATTACGCAACTTCCTCCCGAAGAAATTGTAAATTGTTTCTTCGACCTCTCATACTTTCATCATTCCCAATTTCGTCCGAGATCGTCAATTGCAGTCTGCACAGCCGATCTCAGTAAACCAAAGGTAATTTCTTGCTATTCGCTTCTGTTTTTTTTTTTTTCTGCTGAATTAATTTGGAGGTGAATTTGTGCATAGACTTGGAAGAACAAAAAATGTAAATGATTTTTTTTTCATCTGATCTGTTGGTTTTGTATCCAATTACTCACTTAAAGGAACGTATAATTTTTGTGTACTTTTTTTATTGTATTTTGTTTGTTTTGTATAGTTATCGATCTCTGAATTGAGGGATCTGAACTTTGAATGCATTTGATTATAAAGTGTTTTTTTTTTTGATAATGTTATAAAGGTATATTGAACATTGTGATTCAAAGTAAGGTTATTCTTGTTTTTTTTTTTTATGTTTTTTATTTGATTGTTTTCTGAATGTAAGTTAAAATTGGTAGTAGAGATTTTGCAACATCTTAATTGGGTTGTCAATGTAAAGGTAAGTGTGAGATTATTAGAAAACTTGCTGTTTTAGAGAATGCCTAGTGTTAAAAGGTAAAGCATTATTTAGTACTGGTGTGAAATGCACCGAAAAAAGCTGATCAATACTCCATCAGTTCACTTTTGCTTGTCACGTTTCGTATCGCGGGTGTCAATTCAATATTTTAAATTTAGATGTTCTAAAACTGTACGGAAAATGCTATATGCTGCAGTCCTTCTCATATTCATGTAATGAAAAAAATACATCTAAAATGTTGGTCAAAGTTCCTACAATGAGAAGCGAAACGTGATGAGTAAAAGCAGAAGGGGAGAGTATTAAGGATTCATATAATCAACTCAACTAGCACTAGTTTGAGATTGTTGATAGATGGATATAATTTGATATTTGTGATGACGTTTAACTCTTCTTTTTTGAGAAAACAAAGGGATGCAGTGTGCTTATGATACTTGTAGAGTTGTAGTTAGTACTTTTCGAGATCTTGATCATTTTTTTTTCTTTAGTCTTAACTTATTTGCTTGGACTCTTCAAAAATGACTACGGGTGCATGTCAGATCCTCCAAAAATAGTGTATTTCTGGAGGATCCGACACGGGTGCGACGACATTTTTGGAGAGTTCGAGCAACTTAGGTCTTAACTGCTGCCTAATATACGTTGGATCTAATAAGATGATTGGTTTTGGCTCATTTACAAGATAGAGCAACTTTATTTATACTGATTGGCTTGTGGATCTCTACTTTGTAGGGAACAGGAAAAGCATGGATCCCATGTATTCTGAATCGGAGAATTTTGCTGAGATAGAAAATACTTTGGATAATGACCTGTCTGTGGAGGTTGAGGACAAGGGGTCGGGGGATAATAGTGAGTTGGATCAAGAGGCATCACGATTAATTCCTGGGCTTCCTGATGACATTGCACTTTTCTGCTTGGCAAGGGTTCCTCGAAGGTATCATGTACTTCTGAAGTGTGTGTCCAGAAAGTGGAGAGACTTGGTTTGTGGTGAAGAGTGGTACTCCTACAGAAAAAAACGTAATCTCCTGGAGAGTTGGATTTACGCCTTAGGTAGAGACAAGTCCGAACAGCTGTGTTGTTATGTCTTGGACCCAACTCGATTAAAGAGAGGATGGAAGCCCATTCTAGGGCTTCCACATCGCTGCATAAGGAGAAAAGGTGTAGGCTTTGAAGTGTTGGGGAAGAAATTATTTCTATTCGGTGGATGTGGCTGGATTGAAGATGCTACTAACGAAGTCTATTGCTATGATGCTTCCATGAATAAGTGGAATCAAGCTGCATCCTTGGTGGTTCCAAGGTATCTTTCCAACTTGTTTTCTTGGAAGCATTTTGAGCTTTTTGACTCAACCTATTAGTATTCACTTGCCAATCTTTTTTTTTTTAGCGTCTTCAATTTCCAAATGCTTGTATTATCTTTTTTCCTGGCGACATTGCTCTTGTCACATAACTTCTATCTGCCACATTTTTGTATTTCCTTCTAGGATCATTATTCCTTTCAGAAATCAGATCTATTATGGAACTTGTAGGTTAGGAACCTAGGCCTCAGAAGACCTTTAGAGCAAGCGTGCATTGATTGCTTAGTTGCATGAGAAACATGTTGGTTCCTTTGCTTATTGGTTCACTGTGATTATTGTCTTTCCTCCCGGGCTGGTCTTTTTCCCTTTTGGTGAATTTACATCGTTCTATAAGTTTTTCATGGTTACTACCTAGCAGCCCTACCCTTCACTCACTGTTGAGAATAAGAATCTTACCATTTACGTATTATTATTATCATTCAAGCGAGCCTTCTTAAAATTCATTTTTTTGGTTGGGTAATACACCAGAGCTTATCTGAATCTGTTTTTCTTCAGGTGCTATTGCGTATCTGAAGTATTAGATGAAAAAATCTTTGCGATTGGTGGCATAGGGCCAAATTCCAGTAATTTACCTTCCTGGGAGACTTACAACGCGGAAACAAGTAGTTGGACTTTGCATGAAAAGCCTAACATTTTCCCGGATATTGAAGATTCTATAGTCTTGGATGGGAAAATTTACATTCGTGGGGCTTCTTCGTCTCTATCTTCTTTAGTGTCTGCATTTGTCTACGACCCATCCAACAGCACATGGCAGTCGGTAGCTTCTGAGTTAGTGTCAGGTTGGCATGGTCCGGCAGTAGTTGTAGATGGCACGCTTTATGTGTTAGATCAGTCTTCAGGTACCAGGTTGATGATGTGGCAAAAGGATATTAAGGAATGGGTGGCAGTTGGGAGATTGTCACCCCTATTGACGAAGCCTCCCTGTCGGCTTGTGGCCGTGGAGAATAATATCTTTATTATTGGAAAGGGCCTCAGCACCGTCGTTTTTAATGTTGAAAACGCAAGGAACATGGATGGTGTGTTAGTGAGCACATCCATTCCAAAGTCAATATCTGATGATGATGTAATAAGTTGTAAAGCAATCACAATCTGAGTGTAGGAATATTCAAGTGCAACAGCTTGCTGTGACTTGTTAAAGTTCTTTACTACGAGCAGTGAGACATCTGCTTCGCCTGTGATTCAAAATTTTCAAAGGACTCGTATTCAGCTGGCCTTGTGGGCGGGAGTCTCTCTGTAGTTATACAAGCAAAATTTGTTATTATTTATGTATCAATGCATTTCATACTTTGTACACACATACTGTTGGATTTCCATTGATAGCATTCAGATTTGATGGGGAATTATCTTCATTTGTACATCCTTGCTTCTGTAAAATGCTTTAGTGATTGACTGAAAGAATCTAGCCGATGACATGATAACTTCCTAGCATGTAACAGGGTTATAGATTGTAATGAGCTTCATGAATATCAAATCAATCAATCAAATATACCACAATCTCCTTTTTTACTTCTTTGCTTCATTGAAACTTACACAAATTTACCTTCATGAATATCACGTGCCAATGAAATTCTACTCGTTACTATCATTGGCATCATTACAATGGACCATTTGCAAATTCATCAGCCAACCACATTGCTGACAACCACCATCGACTGGCATTAAAGTAATCAAGTTAATAATTATGTGCAAGTGTTTCTAGTAACGAAACAAACTCTGCCCATTTTCTTCATTTTGGTGGAAAATGTTTTTGCCCTTTGGAAATAACTTCCTACTTACTATACCGAACACCAGAAAATGACTGTGTCATCTAAATACTGCCTTAGTTACAATAGCATGTGGTCCCTAAAGTGTGACAGCCCTTGGTTACAGCTCGTTTTTCTTTTCTTTTTTTGTTTTGAGAATAATCCACATGAACTTTGTCGTGGTCTGCTCTGTTTCGCATAACCTAAGCTACATCTACAATACCATACCAATAACTCTCAAAAAGTCCGTTTCCTTTTAAAGGCAGGATGGATGACTCCGTTGCATGGTTGTAGTTTATCAATCCTTTTCATACATTCCTTCATCCTAGTCAATACAACAGGTATGGCAGAGGCATTCTCCGAAATCTTCTGTTTAAGGAGCTGTACTCTCTGCTCCTCTCCAGCTAAAAGGGCAATATAGCCGGATTCAATTGGTCCTCCAACATCTGTAAGGAAACCAAGATAACAATTACAAACAAAACAAAGAGTTCCAGTATACAGTAATCTAGTGAGCTGTTGACACAAGGTAGACTATCTTTGGACTGCCACATAAAACCTTGCACAACATGGTTTGATGCTACTACCACTGTCAAATATTAAACCTTAATGAGAAGATTTGATTAGAGTGCACTTAGCACTCATTGCAATGTATAACTATTTTAGCCGTGCAACTCCCTATATGCTGGACATGGCCATGGGAATACCTTTTCTGTCAGTGATTGCAGTATGTAACAATTTGTTTGGGACAATAGGTAGAAGCAGACAGTATTGATTCTCTTTCCTTATTCTTTACTACAGCACAAAATGCTCTTTCAACGTTTTTCATTAGCCTAAAAAGGTTACCTCTGACCTATCTCAGACTCTTCTGGTTAGCTTTGAAGAATCATACAATTATGAACATGGGAGAACTTGCTATATGAAAGTAGCGAACCTAAGAGAGAGTATTGAGCAACCACTCATTATTCCTAAAGGTAGAGAACCCCGGGCACTGATCAAAGCATCATACAATTATGTACATGGGAGAACTTGCTATGTGAAAGTAGTGAACCTAGGAGAGAGTATTGAGCAACCATTCATTATCCCTAAGAGGTAGAGACCCCTAAACTTTGGTTCATCATATGTTGGTTGAGGGCATGCCACAAATTCGAACCCTTCCGCAAACAAAAGTAACAAAACCCAAATATTTAAGTAGATAAGGGTATGGAGGTTGAGCCATTCACGATCGAGTTTTGAACCTTGCAAGTAGCTGGACATAGGGGATTCCGTGGTTATCCCAAAAAACAATGCAAGGATAACCACAGTACCATATGCACAATGATTCAAATTCAACAAGTCAGAAACACATATGGAAAGTTCCAAACAACCAAGATTCTTCTTCAACTGTATTTTCTCCAATCCAGGGTGCCACATTCATTATATGATTCAATTTCAATAGATTCCTGAAGATTAATTTCTCAATGAACCTCCTTTCCAGGTTTGCCGTTCTTATAAAGGGGCAATGCTAACTGAAGAGTTTAATCATTAGAGAGCTTTTTATTTAAACAGAAGTATGAGGAGACAATCTTTTATACACAAGGAGACATGTACACCTGATCCTCTTTCAAGGTCATTCATGACAACATTCCCCCCAAAGTGCTTTGAAACTATACGGATGATAGCATTCAGCTTACACCACAAACATAGAACCAGAAGAAACTGTATAGATCTTTTGTTCATTATGCCTTATCTTTTGCTAAGTCTTTGTGGATTCCAAGAGATTGTAGGTATTCAGAGACATAATTTTAGGTCTACCTTTTTAACACCTTCACTCATCGTAGTTCGAGTAACATTACATTTCACCAGATTTATATCCAATCAAACACCACAAAATGACTTCAAATCAGAAATGGTGTTCTTAGGTTTTTCTACATAATACAAAACTGGAACTTTATCAAACAACTATAACTTGATCCCAAAACGTATTAGGTCCATTATGCTCTTTTTAGCTTAAAAAATCAACCAAATTATCAAACAACTATGTCATGATCCCAAGCCAGTGGGTCCATTTCCCTCTTTTCAGCTTATAAAATCAACAAAATTGGGACTTTATCAAACAAGTATGCCATAATCCCAAACCAGTTAGGGTCCATGTCACTCTTTTTGGCTTGGTAAATCAACCAAATTGGGCCTCTATTCGATTTTTCCTCCCCCAGAAACAGAAGAATGAGCTTAGAAATTACAGCGAATAAACACATATTCAATAGTTTCACATCCAGATAAAGAAAACTAGATATCGGGAATCACAATTTTACAACTAGTTGGCAAAACAATCTCACTACATTATTATTTAGAAGAGAAAAGATGAGAAACGCACCGGAGCTTGGATCACCGGAGGAAACAGATTGAGATTCGGATCCCTCATTGAACCGGGTCACCAAAACGGGTCTTTGTGCTATAAGAATGGAAGAAACAGTAGTTTTGAGCTGAACCGAAATTGTTCTCCGGTAGTCGGCAATTTTCTCAGCCATTTCGTTCACTTGTTCCTCCAGTTCTCCTACTTCTTCCAGCTCCAATACGTCATCGTTTTGACTCAACATTTCTTCGCAACGCTTTTAAATAACACACACCAATGGTGTAAGTGTGTCTTTTTTCCCGATGGTGATGGTGATGGTGGTGGAGGAGGAGGAGGAGGAGGAGCGGGGGTTTGGGAAGTTTGAATATTTGAATTGAAATTATGGAAGTTCGGCTTTTCCACAGAGGTATTTATTCAATTGATAATGTTTTATTAAAGCACGTAGAAACATACATTACTTGTTGAACATTTATTTATATTCAGTGAAACTCAAATCTTTTAAATCCTTTTCTGATCTAATGAAAAGTGCGCGTAATTAATAGAATATACTTTCAATTTTAAATTAAATAAATTATGATTATTAATACACTGTGTCATAAAATATCAAATAAATTTAATATGATCATAATATAATATTCTCATAAAATATTGTTTCAAACCATATCACGTCTATCCTTACTTATTTTCACGTTACAAGTTGAAAACTTATGGCGAACAAAATTTGATAATACTCCCTCCGTTTCATAATAAATGAATTGTTGAATTTTGACATACAAATTAAGAAAAGGAATCAAAGACATAAATTCAATATAATTTTCTATTTTTATCCTTTTTTAAAGTACAAAATCATATTTATGTCATTCTTTTTCAGTTGGTGCGCTCCTTGGCTGTTAAATCGTCAAGGATAAATTTGAAAAAAATAAATTTAATAATTCATTTATTATGAAACGGAGGAAAACAAAAAAGATATTGAAAAGTTCCAAAATTCTGCTCTAGGATTTGGACAACAACAATTTATATATATATATATTACAAAAATAGATCAGCCAACAGCCAAGTCTGGGTGGTGTAGTCGGTTATCACGCTAGTCTCACACACTAGAGGTCCCCGGTTCGAACCCGGGCTCAGACATTTTCCTTTTTTTTTTTTTTTTTTTTTGTTTTTGGGTCCCAGGCATTCTTCTTGCCTTTTTTGTCACCTCTGTCAGGCATTTTTCTTGCCTAACCAGACACATGTATTCTCTAAAAACAACTCCAGTCGACTGATAAACATCACTGTCGAATTGTGGGGAGGTTAGACCACAAATCTGAATTGAATTTTTCTGAAAATGTACTGCTTCCCTCTATCACCTAATTCAACACACAATCTTTATCCCTCAAACTGCTCATCACCTCCTCATTTTCTTTCCCCACGCCCTCTTAAAAATCAAGCAAAAGATTTGATCTTTGCTTCAAGAAAAAATAATGTGTTTTGTAGTTCAGCCAAAAGGGTGTCCATTTCTCTAATTAATTCCGGAAATGAACCAAAAGATTCGATTTTTACTTCAAGATTAAAAACCAAAAGAGTGTCTGTTTCTCGAATTAGTCTGGGAGATGAACTAAAAGATTCGTCTTTTACTTCAGGATTAAATTATGGGTTTTGTAGTGCAGCCAAAAGTGTGTCTTTTTCTGGAATTAGTTTGGGAAATGGTGAGCGTGTGGTCAATGTCAGGTGTACTGGAGAATCAATTGAGGAGAATGGTAATGAGTTTTATATAAGAAGGTGTGTGGAGATTGCTAGGAAAGCAGTTGGGCATACCAGTCCTAATCCTATGGTTGGTTGTGTAATTGTTAAGGATGGGAAGATTGTAGGTGAAGGTTTTCACCCAAAAGCTGGTCAGCCACATGCTGAGGTGAGTTGAGTTGACTTTGAGGTTCATTTTCTGCCTGTATTTCCATTTGGCTATTATTTTATTTCATTCTTGAATGGATATTGCCAGCTTTTTGCATTCTATACAAAGAGAACTAGTAGTTTTTAAGTTAAATTTCTTGGTTTCGGAGTATAATTCAAATGGTTCAACTACTCTTTAGATTGCAAGTTAGATCAATATTTTGGCCTTTCGCCTTTTTGTAGTAAATTTTCTAAGAAGGAAAAGGAAAAAAACAGAAAAGATTGGACTAGGGACTTGAGGAAACAGATATCTTTAACCTGAATATTAGAGTATTAGATTATGTGACAAGTCATGTCATTGGTTCTGTGAAGTGGGAAGGGAACTTTACATTTGTCTGTTCTGAGTTTTGTACAAGTTGAACCTTCTTGAATTGTAACTTTGGTTTGACGAGGAGCTGTAGATAGTGAGTCTGTAAAATTTGTTGTGCTAAATACTTAAAATATAAGGTGTAAATGTAGGTTTTTGCACTTCGAGATGCTGGTGATTTAGCGGCAAATGCAACAGCCTTTGTGAGCTTGGAACCATGTAATCATTATGGAAGAACTCCGCCATGTACTGAGGCATTAATCAAGGCCAAAGTGAAAAAGGTGGTTGTTGGGATGGTGGATCCAAATCCTATTGTAGCTTCAACTGGTGTGAGTAGATTAAGGGATGCAGGAATTGAAGTGATCACAGGCGTTGAGGAAGAACTTTGCAGGAAGCTTAATGAAGCTTATATACATCAAATGCTGACCGGAAAGCCGTTTGTCACACTCAGGTATAAATTTGACATTCCCACAATTGTTGCAAATTGCGACACCATGATTCAGGATCCCATCATTCAGCTTGCCTACATCAGGTCCTTGATTACCGAATAATTAATCTGTAACAACAGGTACTCTCTCTCAGTTGATGGTGATCTCTCGGATCAGCTGGGTGCAGAAGTCATGGAGTCTGGTGGATACTACTCACAATTATTACAAGAATATGATGCAGTTGTTGTTTCTTCCTTTTCGCTGTCAACAAAGTATTTTCTTTCATCTAAAGAGCCAGGAGCAAAGCAACCTCTTCAGATAGTATTAGCAAAGAGTTCAGGTTCACTTCAACTCCCTACTGTTTCAAATGACACCTCATCTAGAACTATAATCTTCAGCAATAAGGAGATCACTCTGGAGCTTGAAGCAAGTCAAAAAGGGATAGAGACAGTAGTTTTGGATAGGATGAATTTAGCAGCTATCCTTGAACATTGTAAACGTCAAGGACTGTGCAGTGTGATGCTGGACTTGAGAGGAACCACTGCAGATTTTGCAGAAATCCTACAAGAGGGTTTTGAACAAAATTTATTTCAGAAGATAATTGTGGAAGTATTGCCAATTTTGGGTGCAAGTAATAAAGATCCTCTCAAGTATATGCAGCAAAACCGAAGGCTGAGGAATTTAACATCAAGGACCTTAGGCGAAAGTATTCTTCTGGAAGGATATTTCTAAGTGGATGGAGGATTTTACCAAAATTAAAATCTTCTATTAGATTGTATAATAGTGGCGATCATACAAACTAAGGGTATCTTCCGCTATCACTGACAGCTGCAATAAGTACAAGTATATCAAAGTTACATTCGTGCCTCTAACAGAGGTAACTTGATTTCTGGACCAATGTTACTTTATTCATGTTAGTTCATACTATACTGAAAGGTCCATGGTGAGATCAAGCTTCTCTTGTCAACGTTGTAGAACTGACTGTGCTTTGTACTAGTGTCTTAGTCCATTCAAGTATTGCTAGAAAATGTTTAAGACAAACATGTAATGTTGCATCTTCAATTGACAATAAAGATGACTTTGCGTTTTGATCTTCACTTCCGTTTGATCATGATGAACTTGTTAATTTCTAATCCAGAACTTTAACTAAGATGTCACAAATAGTGGATTCAAGCACCATTTTCAATGAGTTTATCAACTTCCAAGTTTGAAAGAAATAACAAAAAATACACCCCTCTATAATCCCTGCTGAGAAACCATGCCTTATTACATCTCCCTAGATGAAGGAATTTTAACTTTTTAATCAAGACACTGACGCAGGCACAAACACCGGCGAAAAGGACCAAAGTGTGTTGTTTTATGATTGCCTGGACAATTCCTTTCTTTACTCAAATATTTGGGAAAATGATGGACAATATTTGAGTCAAAATTGAAAAGATCATTGAAGTGTGAGTTGAGAAAATGTTTGTGGATTATCAAATAGCATAGCTAATTTATACTTTGGTATCCAAGATCGACTGTTCTCGAGGTTGCATGTTCAGCAAATCCATACAAGAGCCTGAAGTTGCCACACCCACAACCCGTAATGCCCCTCTTCTTCCTAGCTTCTCCCCAAAACTTAGCTTCCTAAGAAGAAAAGACACATCCTGGTTCTCACCATTCGAATGGGTGCTGATATGCAAGAAAAGAAAATGAATTTCCAGATTATGTCGGGGTAGATTCCAAATCAAAGTGGCATGGAAATCCTTCTCCTGTGCAGATACAGAATCCAGGTGCCCATCATACTCTTCCCAATATGGAGTCTGAGTTCTTGAAAGCTCGCAGATATATTTCACAGAAGATGTAAGATATTATATTTCTTGTCATTTTTTCTTTTAAACAAGAAGGAAGATGTATTATATATCTAGACGTCCTAGGTATTCTATTAGGGGCTGGCTATTTTTTATTCTTTCCATTAACGGTTTAAGAAACTAGAATTTGGTCCACCCCTATTCATTAGACGTTGGAACATACTCCCAAATTGGGATGACACAACTATTAAGAAAAATAATAAATAACATGACTAGTTTACCATAGTACTCCTATTAAATGATGTTTACATTTTAGTTTAAAGAAAAAGTAATTAACGAAAAGGGTAAAACATGAAAAAAAAAAAAATTTATCTTATCTTGATAAATAAAAAAGGACAAGTAAAATGAGACACCAGATTAGGAAATTTGGGATGGGTAAAATGAGACGGCGGGAGTAACATAAATCACACAAGAAACAGTCAAATACATAATTAACTAGAAAACATTTGTATGAATTTCATTGCATAATACATTAATGTCATTTTTCCTTGAACCAAGAAAGCTGTACGTTGTCAACAATTTCTTTTTCCCTCATATATATGTGCTATATATATAGTTGCTTATAATGATCTGAAAAACTTGCATAAACTTGAGGTTTGAACTTAGATCAATTCATCACTTTTTTATTAAATAAGCAAACGCTACTTGATTAGAGGTGCATGCAGAATAAATTTTAATAAATTAACAGATAAATCGCTAGCTACTTACAAATTTATTTATACAAGAAACATAATAAAAAATTAGAAAATACAGATTGAGATAGTCAAACGGAGAAACCTACAAGATTGTAAATTTATGAAATTTAAAAAATCATAATCATCTAGATCAATATATCTTCGATAGAATAATCGACAAATAATCATCTACTCCCTTCGTTTCAATTTACTCGTCCCAATTTGACATTTCACGTCGATTAAGAAAAACAATTAATAATATGGCTACTTTACCATAGTAACTCTATTAAAGGAGGTTTACATTTTAATTTGAAAAAAAAAAACAATTAATACTAAGGTAAAAAAGGAAAAAGAATTGTCTTGTCTTAATTCATGAAAAATAACAAATAAAATGAGAAATCAAATTAGGAAATTTGGAAAGAGTAAAATGGGACGGTATCTCCAAAATAATCCAACAAATAAAAGCAAATACATCGTCTTCTATTTCATATATTGATCTAGCTAGACTACAACTTCATAGGTATATCATGATCAATATTTAACACTATTCCGTTGATAAATTCTACAGGACGAAATCTATAGCATCAGCGGCATGCGGAGATGTACTTCAAATTTTTTATCAAACACATCTCAATAAATTAGTGGTCTAAAGTCAAAGGTATTAAAAATATACATATACTTAATAAATAAAAAAAATTAATGTTGTTTTTTCATATTTTTTCATAATTATTGTTTTTAGTGTAGTATTATATTTCACATAGTAATATATTGTTACTTATAATAGTAAGTATTGATTCAAATTAAATAGACATTAACCATGCGTTTTCAATATATTACTTTCGATGTTATTGTAAACATATTATTTATTGTTGGTGAAATTGCAATAATTTACAATAAATTACAACTGAAAATTACAAATGAACAAAGAAAAATATATTTCTTTTTCAACGGCTGAGACGAAGATATCTCGCTCTCTTTAAGGAGATTCAAGCCCACTACGACTAGAGCTGTCAATACGGGCCAGCCTAGCCTAACCCAGCTCAGCCCTAACGGGCCAGAGAGATAAATAGGTTAGGACGGGCTGACCCTTTTTAATAAAGGAGGGGCGCAGGAGTAGGGTTGTACTCTAGAGGTAATGCTATACTCCATTCTTCCTCCCGGCTTCTGGCTTTCAGCTCCTTTCCTTCGCTACTAGGAAAGTAAGCCTTAAAGTTGAATATGGTTCGCGAAGCATCTGGCTTACCGGTAATCTCCCAGGGGTTCTGGAGGGCGCTTTTTGAACACAAAGAATATGCAGCAATCCAAGCCTTCATCTCTTTTTAATAAAGGGCCATTGAAAAGGCAGCCCAGCCCAACTCTAAGCGGACCATGGGTTAGAACGGGTTGACCCTTTAAAAAATAAAAATAACCTAAAACATAAGAAACGAAGATACATACCCCATTTAAAAATCACTTCGCACGTTCAATTTAGTAGTTGTAGCGTCTTACGGAAGGTCATATATATTGTTTAGTACCCAAAATATTACAATATACGTGTACAGTAATATGTTAGTTGAATGGGGTTGGGGAGTTGGGCCTTATAGTGGGAATTTTAATTTTTTTGTTTCATAGTTTATTAAAACTTGATAAATAATAGATTAATAATTTAAAATATTTTATAATTATTTATTTAATTCACAGCCCACGGGCTGGCCTCTGGGGCCGACGGGTTAGGCCTCTGAGGCCAACGGGTCAGGTGGGGCTGGGCTTATAAGCCTCGAGTTTAAAAGGGCCAAAAAAAATGTAACCCAACCCTACTTATTTAAATGGCTAGGCTGGACCGACCTCACGGGCCAAGCCCATATTGACACCTCTAACTGCGGTAATTGTTTCTCCGGTCCAGCAGTAACACTCTTTGACTTGTCCCCTTTAGGATACAACAACCTTTACTCAATATAACTCAATACTCTAGACAAGAATTGAGTTCAAAGTTCCACAATGATAACACCTCCTTTCAACTATTAAACTTTCTTTTAATAACTGAAATTTGTAATACACTCTTCTTCTTCTCTTACCCTTACTTATGCCATACATGACCTCTCTTTATATAGAGAGGAATACATTAAAAAGAGAAAAGTCCGTGTGGCAACATGCATTTAAAAATCCGTGTGGCAACAAACATTTAAAAGTTCGTGTGGCAACATCAAATGAGAAAATATTAAAAAATGTCAATAACAACTTCAATCCCCCACTTATTTTTTAATATTAACAAGAGAGTCTACTAGTTAACGGAAGATTATCATGCAAATGAAGGTGTGCTCCGCATTGAACCTCCACTTAGTAAAACAGTAATTTTTACTCTAGAGTCGTAGTGGTCTCAGACTTGAACTATGACTGCTTTGGGGAAATAAAAAGTTACTGCTTACACATAATAGTCAAGGTGTTGAAATGAGCTTTTTAGCTAGCACGTTACGGCCTTGTGCTATCCCAATTTTAATGAGTGTCTTTAGAGAATGAGCCTAATTCTCAATAGGAAGTGGCCTACCTCCACACTCACATAGGTGAAATCCGTCAAGAGTGCTCCTGTAATTTAGCACCTCACTCATACGAGTTACAGATATTCATTAAAAGTTTATTAAAAAAACTCAACCTCAGAATCATTACAGGTAAATACACTCACATCATAGGGAGGGATAAATAAATAGTGCATTTTTCAGAACAAGTCATCAGGTGATTCGTTTTTCCCATTGAACCTGGTTATAGGATCTCTAGTCCCCAGGTTGAGTTTCCTCACATATGACTGATGATTTAATAGGCTTCAATCCCATCCCCTCAATGTACTCCAGACCTTTTCTCTTGCCAAGGCCTTGATCAACGGATCTGCAAGATTTGACATAATCAACATTAATGGTACCGTTTGTCAAATATGATCTCACATACTGTACTTTCTCCGTATAGGTCTGGATTTACCGTTATAATAACGGTTTCAAACTCTACGAATTGCAGCGGTGCCATCACAATGTATTAATATAGGAGGAATTGATTTTTTAAAATAGCGTATTTGAAATAACAAATCTCTCAACCAATTCGCTTCCTCACTAGCTGAAGCTAAAACAATTAGTTCAGCCTCTATGGTAGAGTTAGCAATAATTGTTTGCTTTTTAGATTTCCAACAAATAGCACCACCACCCAAAGTAAATACATAATCAGTAATGGATAAGGAATCACCTGATAAAGTATTTCAATCCACGTCACAAAAGCCTTCAAGTACAGCAGGATATTTAGTGTAGCACAAACCACAATTTTTTGTTCCAATTAAATATCTCATTACTCTGTTTACATCATGCCGATGTTCATTATCTGGCTTGCTAGTAAACCTGCTAAGTACTCCTACTGCATATGCAATATCAGGCCTAGTGCAATCAGTCACATATCTCAAATTTCTAATTATGCTAGCATATTCCTTTTGATTTATTATATCATTTTCATTTTCAACAGGAAACAAGTGAACACTAGAATCAAATGGAGTTACAACATGCTTGCAATCATGAAAATTATATTTTCTCAATATTTTCTCAACATACTGTGACTAGTCAAGGAAAATTTTCTCACATGTTCTAGTAATTTTTATTCTTAGAATAAAATTTGTCTCACCAAGATCTTTCATTTCAAAATGTTTTCTAAGAATATTTTTAGTCTCATCAATAATATTCTTGTTAGAGCCAAAGATTAATAAATCATCAACATATAGGCAAATAATGACATGCGAATTATTTCAGGACTTATGATATATGCACTTATCACACTCATTTGTTTTAAACCCATTACCAATCATGCAGGAATCAAACTTTTCATACCATTGCTTCGGTGCCTGTTTTGAGCCATATAGGGATTTGTTAAGTTTACACACTTTGCTTTCTTGGCCAGCTTCAACAAAACACTCGGGTTGTTCCATATAAATCTCTTATCTCCGTTTAAAAAAAAGTAGTTTTTACATTCATTTGATGAATTTGTAAATAAAAAAATTGCTGCAATAACTATTAAAAATCTAATGGATGTAATTCTCGTTACCGGTGAAAAAGTATCAAAAAATTCTAGGCTTTTTAGTTGTTTAAAACCTTTTGCTACAAGCCTAGCTTTATATTATTAACAGATCCATCCGGTTTTAATTTTTTACGTTAGACCCATTTACATTCAATTGTTTTACAACCCGGTGGTAAATCAACTAACTTCCAAGTTTTATTAGAAATTGCGATTTCATTTCATCATTTACAGCCTCTTTCCAGAAAATAACATCTTGTGAAAACAAAACTTCTTTTAAAGTGATAGGGTCTTCTCCAACGTTAAAAACATAATAATCAGGATCAAAATCTTTTTCTACTCTAGCTCATTTACTTCTTCTTAACTCAAAATCATCATTTTCTTTATTATTTAAAGTAGAAGAACTAGGTAGTGTCAAAATATTTTCTTTAGTCCCATGACCCCCACCATTTTTAGAATCAAAAGGAAATTTATCTTCATGAAAAATAGCATCACCTAATTCTATTATCACGCTATTTTCAAGATTAAAAAATCTATAGGGTTTACTATTAGAAGCATAACCAAGAAAAGTACAACTAGTAACTTTTTTATCCAATTTAGAGATTTTAGGATCCATTAACCTCACATAGGCTAAGGAATCTCAAACTCTTAGATATCCCAAATTTGGCTTATAACCTTTCCACAATTTAAAGGCGTTAATTTCGTCTTTTTACGTGGCACACGATTCAACACATAACAAGCAGTCAAAAGAGTTTCACCCCAAAAACTCAAAGGTGCACAAGACTCAATTAACATGGCATTAGTCAACTCAACCAAAGTTCTATTCTTCCTTTCCGCTACACCGTTAGATGCAAGAGAATAAGGAGGTGTAATTTCATGAATTATACCCAATGATCTTACAAAAGAATTATACTCAAGTGACTCATATTCACGGCCTCTATCACTTATTATTCTTTTTATTTTTCTATTAAACTGATTTTCAACTTCATGGAGGAAATTTTTAAAATTGTCAAAAGCATCACTTTTATTTTTCATTAAGTAATTAAACATATGTAAATTTAGAAAAATTATCAATGAAAGTGATGAAATAGCTATTTCCTTCACGAGTTAAAATTCCACCAAGTTCACAAATATCACTATGAACTAATTTTAATAAATCAGTTTTTCTTTCAAAATGGAAGTGAGGCCTTTTTGTGATTTTAGCTTTACTACGAGCTTCACATTTTTCAAAATTCTTTTTGATCATTGGTATTAATCCTAAACTACTCATGATTTTCACATAACGATCATTTATATGACACAAACAAGCATGTCAAAAATTAGTAGAAGAAAGCATATAAACAGAAGTAGATGTTTTATGCATTTCAACACTCAACTTGAACATACCATCATATGCATACCCTTTTCACACAAAAATATTATTTTCACAATTGAATACTGGTCAGATTCAATAATCTGTTTGAACCCCGATTTATTTAGAAGAAAACTAGACATCAAGTTTTTTCTCATAGAAGGAGTATAAAGTACATCTTTTAAGATTAATACCCTTCCAGAAGTAAATCTCAACTTGATATCCCCCATTCCAAGTACTTGACTTGTGTGTAAATCTCCAAGTATGATGGTTTTGGACTCCTCAAAATTTTTATAATTTTTAAACCAATCTTTGTCATAACAGACATGACGGTTTGCACCAGAGTCAACCCATCATCCATCAACATTCACCACCATGTTTATGTCTGTTATTACTGCCACAAATGGTTCTTCGGTAACGTTTGACTGAGGTGTAGGCCCACGTTTCCGATATTTGCAAGGTCGAGCAATATGCCCACTTTTGCCACAAACAAAGCACGGTTCTTTTTCTCATACATGTTGATTTTTTGCTTGGATATTTTCACCATTATTATTATTGGGATGTCTATCATTATTTTTCTTGAATATTTTCTTCTTAGGCTTCAAAGTTGTATTTTTGTTATTTTCAAGGGTAGCATTATATGAAGATAAATTTACCTTCGGTGTGATGTTGTTCTCCTCTGTTTGCATAAGTGCATCTTGGCCTCTAGCCGCATATTTTTTCGCTCCTGCCTCCTCAATGTCATACTTACTCTGCAAGACTTTCCAAATTTTCTTTGCACTAAAGTAAGTTCTATCATAATAATCATAAAAATTATCCGATAGACAGTTCTATCATTGTTGTATTTTTCAACTTTCTCTTCAAGAGAGATAAGTTCGTCGTTAGTCATAGAAGAGTTATTACTTTATTTGGGTTCTTCTCAGTTAACACATAAAAAACATAGAGAAGACTTAAGTAGAAAAACACTTTACCCTTCCACCTTTTGAAGTGAGTACCGTTGAACTGGAATGGCTTGTTGAAATCTCCCATCTTGACATCCGCAGAATTTTCAGCTGTTGCCATTCTTGAATCTCCTTAAAATTGTTGATGAAATTACAATAATTTACAATAAATTACAACTGAAAATTACAAATGAATAAAGAAAAATATATTTCTTTTTCAACGGCTGAGGCGCGGATATCTCGCTCTGTTTAAGGAGATTCAAGTCAACTACAACAATTGTTTCTCCGGTCCAGCAGTAACACTCTTTGATTTGTACCCTCCAAAATACAACAACTTTTACTCAATATAATTCAATACTCTAGACAAAAATTGACTTCAAAGCTCCACAATGATAACACCTCTCTTCAACTATTAAACTCTCTTTTAATAACTGAAATTTGTAATACACTCTTCTTCTTCTCTTGCCCTTACTTATGCCTTGCATGACCTCTCTTTATATAGAGAGGAATGCATTAAGAAGAGAAAAGTCCATGTGGCAACAAGTAAAACGTCCGTGTGGCAACATGCATTTAAAAATTCGCGTGGCAACAAGCATTTAAAAGTCCGTGTGGCAACATCAAATGGAAAAATATTAAAAAATGTCAATATCAACTTCATTTATTATTATAAAGATTTGAATAGTTTAATTCAAAGTTTCAAAATATTTATATTGAATGATGATAGTAAATAATATGCAATATTCAATATTGTTAAAAATTTTCTTTTTATAAAATTAACGATTAAATTTTTTTTGACATCTTGACATTTTTAAGAGCCTAAAGCAAAGATTTTATTAATCTCGCCCGTTTGAGCCACCCCTACTTTTTCACATACCCCATAAGTTGTCTTTACGGTCAAACACCTCCTTCCCTGTGGCTTGTTGGTTCCATGTCTCCTTCGCCACAGTTCGCGCTGCACTTTTCCCATCCGCCTTCCTTTCCTTCAACTAGGTAATGAAGTAACGGGTGTTGGTGTTGTCACCCTAAAAAATGTCAGGTCGACCCCATAAAGGTCCACTTCGTGCATGAGTTTATTTTGTTCGGGGAGTGAATCTGTTATGGTCCATTGCAAAGTTCCACAGCAGTACTACAAAGTATTGGTGTAAGGTATTTATAGCCTTGGGCTTTCCCACCTTAATAGCTAGCTTTTGGGGTGTGTCCTAAAACTGTAACAGTGGTATTAGAGACACCCATCACCCTTTGTTCGGCATGTTTAGCGCACAGCCATCGAGGCACTTGGGCACTTGACTCGAAAAGGGCTACCTTGGAAAGAGCTACACATGACTCGAAAAGAGCTACCTGGGAAAGAGCTACTTACATAAGTAGAGTGAAAGCCACCTAGAGTGGAGCCATCGAGGACGACGGACAACCTGGAAAAGAGCTATCTGGTTACCTGGGAAAGAGCTACCTAGAGTG
Organism: Capsicum annuum; assembly: GCF_002878395.1. Classification (NCBI taxonomy): domain Eukaryota; kingdom Viridiplantae; phylum Streptophyta; class Magnoliopsida; order Solanales; family Solanaceae; genus Capsicum; species Capsicum annuum. The sequence goes on from NC_061118.1 coordinate 144,709,853, forward strand.
GAGCCGTCGAGGACGACAAATGCGGAGCGTGGTGATTTGTTATGGTCCATTGTAAAGTCCCACATGATACTACAAAGTATTGGTGTAGAGTATTTATAGCCTTGGGCTCTCCCACCTCTCCAAAGATTCTCCAAAGTTGTAACAGTGGACCATAACAGGATGGTTCCTTGCAAAACCTAATAGATACTTCAATATCTGGGTGTTAGTGGGGTGATCAAATCGATACCTTTTCTGCCGGGAAGAAATTTGATGATGATGATGAGCAGCCATTGTGGATATTACTCGATAGGAACCCTACCCTAGTGATCGTGGAAACTTGCACAACTTTAAAGTAAAAAAGTGATGGTCAGATGTTCAACTTAAAAGGGTTACTAATAGATAAAAATAATCGGATCTGGAAAAATAGTATTATTAAATTAAATGGAATTTACTTACTTGGAGCTAGAGGCGGAGCCAGCCCTCTTAAGGGTTCGTTTGAACCCCCTTCGATGGAAAAATATACTATTTATATAAGATTAAAATTATTTTTTGTATATTTATACAAGATTAAAATTATTTTTTATGTGGTTATTGTAGGTGTTGAGCCTCCCCCTCCTCCCCCCTTCGACTTAGTTTTCTTTGAATATTGAATTCCCTTACTTGAAATCTTGGCTCCGCCTCTGATTGGAAGCTAGTGAAACTACTTTTCTTTATCCACTTTTAATCATGATTAATTCCAAATTAGGGTCTAATTAGATAGAAGTTGTTAATTGTATTTGCATGTGACAAGAATCACCATCCACGTGCATGAGTCCATGCATACTTTCCTTTTCTCATAATTTTCTGTTTCGTCCATTATAATTTATTAGTCAAATAAACTCTAAACAGACAAAACATCACAACTAAAAAAACCGGGAGAGTATTATTTTATGTAACCTTTACTATGGTTTATTTTTACCTAGCTATTAGAATTTAGATTGAGGGACTATTTCCTATTTACAATTTGTTTTCAAACCAGCGGCTAGCCCATATGATAGATTATAGTTTCTATTTAAGTAATTGCTCAAACTTTTCATGTTCGGTGTCGCACTAATATCGTCAACACAATATAGGTAAGAAAAAGTACTATAAGTTGCAATCTGATTACAAATCATCGACAAGCACTAGTGTGGATCTTGGTTGGATTTGTATCCAATCTGATCAATCAATTTTAATTTGGGTACGTTTGGCCAAAATCGACATTCACAATATAATACTCAATATATGTACATTAGCTAAGTTGATTATTTGCGTCCTATTTGCAAGAATATATATTTGGTGGAAGAAATATTATAATTTGACACTGCAAACACTGATTTCAGATTTAATTATTTTCTTTTCGGCTTTTTAAATTATAAGAATTCACTAAAATCGTAATATTGGAACATGATCATGCAATGCACTAAAAGGCCAGAAGAATTGGGGTTGATCGCATTTCTCACCATAACTAGCTATCACTTCAAGATTTAAACAACATTTCTTTTTTCTTTTATGATTTCACATTAAAAATTCAATACTTACATTAGAAAGCTGATTAATTTGAATCGCATTGTGTAAGACCATTAAAAGGGAAAATACTTTCGATACATTAATATCAATATTCAAAAACCATCAAACACCTAATGAGCTATATATAAAGGCAGCACCAAAAAAATACATTAGTAAGTATTTAAATTATACACTTTTTGTTTTGTTTCCATTAACGGTTTCAGAAACTAGAATTTGGTCCAGCCCTACTCATTAGACGTTGGAACGTAACACAAATCACACAAGAAACAGGCAAACTCATAATTGGAAAACTATATATTTTTCAATGAATAAATACTTAATTGTATAGACAAACAAAAAGAAATTAAATAAAGCTATACAATGTCATTTTTCCTTAAACCAAGAAAGTTGTACGTTGCCAACAAATTGCTTTTCTTCCTCATATAAATGTTATATGACAGATATATAGTTGCTTCTAATGATCTGAAAAACTTGAGGCTCGAGATAGATCAATTCATCACCTTTTTTTTAATAAGCAAACACTATTTGATTAAAGCTGCATGCAGAATAAATTTTTATAAACTAACGGACAGATCGCTAGCTACTTACAAATTTATCTATACGTTATTATATCTTCTACATAATAATCCAACAAATAAAATCAATTACATGGTCTTCTATTCCATCTCCCTCTAGCTAGACTATGACTTCGTACGTATATCATGATCGATATTTGATACTCTTTCGTTGATAATATCTACAGGACGAAGTCTATAGCATCCAGATCTATACTTGCTGCCAAAGCAAGTTCATGTTTACTATTCACTGCTAGGTCATGATTTAGGTCTTCTTCTTTCAAAATCGAATCGATATACTCTTCAATATCACTCATATTCTGATCATCGTTAGCTACTCCTTTTTGCTTATCACTGTCATTTTCCTTTTTCTTTTTGATCTTGCAAATTACATAACCCTTCTTCTTAATATCCTGACTATAATGTGGAGAGTATTCTGTCATCAACCACTCGCCGTAAGCGGCCTTGATCGATGATTTATGAGCAGTGCGAGGAATGTACTTCAAAACCTAACAGATATTTCAGGACTTCGGTGTGAGTTGGGTGAAATCAATATCCCATTATGGAGCAAGTTTGCTTATACCAAGACATATTGAAAGAAATATATAGTGTTTAATTACTTTGCAATGCTATAATTAATGCTTTTTAGAGGAGCTATATATAGAGATACCTAATCTTCAGAGTTAATTAACTTCCTAAGTATTTTCTACTTAGGAATGGGCTTTGATAATTAACTTGCTAATTATTTTTTAGTTAGGAAACGGCTTACTTAATTAACTTCCTAATTATTTTCTACTTAGGAAAAGGCTTTTGGCTTAAGTTAACTAACTTCCTAATTACTTTCTAGGAAAAGGCTTTTGGCTCAAGTTAATTAACTTCCTAATTACTACTTTCTATCTTTCGGCACGTCACCTGGAGGCTGGCTACACTTAATTAGCTTTGGAAAATTCTCTCTTTTAAGAAAAAAAAAAATAATCGAAATGACTTTCTTAGGTTAATTGTTCAACAAAACTAACTAAATTTATAAGGTATGTAACGTTTTATTATTTCATTACTTTTAATTGTGTCACCCCGCCAAATTGAATTTTCGTGCAATCCCTTATCAAAGAGGGTTTCATTTTAAAAACATTTACAGAAATTGCTAAAACATTACTCTGTCTATTAGTACTATTTATATGTCTTTTTTCTTTTTAAATTCAAACGATATAAATTTTGACCAACATTTTAAGATGTATTCTTGATCAAATTGAAAAAAAGGAAAAATTACAAACTTAACCATCAAATACACCTTAATCTAACCTGTCTGATTCGACCCAAGCCACAAAAAAACACAAATAAATATACCCCTTCAGTTTTATTGGTCAAATTTTTTTAACGAGATTAAACCACTGGATATTTATCAGTTCATAGCTCATGAAAAATTGATTTGCATCAGTGCAAACACAAAGAAATATATTCCTCTCTCAGTTCATGGATATGAATCAGTGCATTACTCATGAAAAATAGTGTTTGACGGTCAAATGCAATAGATTAAGCCCATTAGATATTTCTCTAAATGATTGAGTTGAAAGGTCTCCCTGGGTGTCAATCGTAACTTCTCTTCATTCACTTATCTTTATATGCAATTTAGATCTATACAAATTTTTCATCATGTCATTTGCTCAGAAAATTTATTCACTGATTCTAGAATCTAGATGCACATAGGATAGAATTGCATACCAAATTTTAAAATTTGAACATAATCGAATAAGAGCAGAGCTTGTAATAGACATTTTCTCTAGTTTCATGCTTCTATGTTATCCCATTCCATTTTATGTTTTGTTCATTTGTAAAACAACCTTTCAATGTTGCATGTTCAAAGAGATTTTATTTTTGTTCGTTGAAAAAATTCGACTAATAGAATTGAGGAGGGGGGATATATTTATTTGTGTATTTTTTTGTGGGTCAAATCGGACGAATTAGATTAGGGTATGATTTATTTTAAAAAATTAGACAATTTAGCATTGATTTGGACTTTTCTGTTAAAGAAAGAGTACAAGTGAAAAGTTCCTTAGGTAAGTATGACCCCAAAGTATGAAATTGAGAGTAAATTTAACCCCTAAGTATGACGAATAGTATATTTAACTAATTTTTCAAAGTAGAGGGATAAATTTGGTCCCAAAGTATGACAGTGGAGATAAATTTAATCCCAAAATACGACGAAAGGTATATTTAATCATTTTTTCAAAGTAGACGGGTAAATTTGACTTTTTTTCTCAATAAAAAATCATTATAAATTTTAATGTGTGTGACGCCTTTAATACAGTGACGGAGCTAGAATTTCTAATTAAGTGTGTTCGAAACATAAAATGTAAACATACGAAAGTGGTCTAAGCTAAGGGGGTTCAACATCTTCTCTATATATCTCTATCTCTATTATATTAAAAGTGTGAAGGGCCTTATAAATCACGTTTGAACTTTTTACCCTTCATTAAAAATCTTCCCTTTAGATAAAATCGTATTTTCGTATTCCCTAAGAAATTATTATTTAATTAAATTTATGATATTAGATCCTAAAATATAAATATTAGTCAGACTTATTCTAAAATTAGGAGTCCTAAAATATATAATTAGTAGTACATTGAATAATTTTTTAAAAACACACATATTTTCCACTATTTTTACGAACTTTTATGGAAGATAATTTACAGCTATTTCATATACTTCGGGATAATTGAGTTCTTCTCTTCGTCACAATGGTATTGGAAGTACCACTGTTGAATGAAATATCTGACAAGGCATGGAGAGTTTCAATAGTTTTTTTATTGATATATTTTCGTATTTTGCAATTAATTTATTTTTTTGTTACTTTTTTTATTAGTTATTTGTGTAATGTCTCTCAATTGACAAGGATATATTAAATTTATGAATAGTACGTGTTCTGGTCATGAGGTTCGTAACTTTCGAATCTTTATTTTATGTTTTTTTTTTTTTGTTTTTTATTCTTTTTTGTCTCCCAAAACCCTATATGATTTCTTGATGATAATGTAAGGAAACTTTTTTATTTTTTAATCCAAATGTATTTGTGTTGTCATAAAATTTTAAGGAGCAAATTATGTGTTATATCTTAGCGTCGATGTTACATCGTGTTCAAGAATTAGTAGCACTCAATTTAGCTATTTTTTAAGGCCCCTCTCCTACATTTATCAATAAATCTCAAAGTGATGATTTAGTAGGTTACTTGTGATAATCAAGATTCAAGAGTAAGAATATATGGTAATAGTAAAATATATGGTAAATTAATGTTGAATAGGTTTTTTTTTTTTTTTTTTTTTTATCTATATACATGAATAAGGAGTTTTAAAAATATATGGTGAGAACAAATTTAAATAAAAGAATAAAAAATATAAAAATAATAGTACAAGCTTTCTGGAAAAAGAAATAAATAAAGTGAATATTTTCTTTTCTTCAAGGTTTTGAAGAATGTATGGCCAAAACAATTTTCTTTCAAGGATGAGGATTTTCGGGTGAATCTCAAAAATAGATTCAAATTGGGTGGCTTTTAAATTTTAGCCCCAAATAAAAAAAATTTCTTAAAATAGCTTTGACCTATTAACTAATATTTTTTTAGACAAAATTACTCTTAATCAATGGAGTAAATTACATAAATGATCTTCATAATAGATAACAACTCCATATTTATATATTTCAACTTTTATTTTTTTTTCTCTTTTTAATTTTACTTTGATTTTTATTTTTTCTTTCCTCTTTTTATTTTTAATTTTCTCAACCCTTACTTTTTTTTTTATATTATTTTATTTTTTATTTTTATTTCCTCTTTTTTTTGTTCTTTTTAGTTTTTCTCAATCCTTACTTTTTTTTTCTTTACACCTTTCAACGTCTACTTTTATATAAAAAAAAAAACTTTTTTTATTTTCTTTGATTTTTTTCTTTTTAAATTTTTCTCGACTTTTATTTTTATTCAATTTTTTTTTATCAACCTTTATTTTTTTCCTATTCTCTCTCAACTTTTACATTTTCTTTGATTTTTGTTTTTTTAATATTTTTCTTCATTTTCTTCCTTTTCCACAATTTTGATTATTTTGTTCTTTTCTTCGATTTCTTCCATTCAAGTTACATCTCATGAGCAAGAGTTGACACTATCACATTATAAAAACAAGACTTACAACTTTTGAACAATAAGCTACGTTTCATGGACAAGAATTGACACTACTACATTGTAGAGGCAAGACTTATGACTTTCAAACAATAGGTTATGTTTCATGGGCAAGAGTCGACACTACCATATTGTATTTTGATTTATGAGATGTTTTATAACTCTTACCTTAGAGGAAAGACTTAACTCAGGGACTTTCAAACAATAAATTATACCCCACAAGCAAGAGTTGACTCTACTACGTTATGTTTTCATTTATGAGATATTCTACAACTATTGTCTTAGAGGCAAGACTTAGCTCAGGGACTTTCAAACAACAAGTTATGTTTCATTGGAAAGAGTTGACACTACCACATTATATTTTGATTTATGAGATGTTCTACAACTATTGTCTTAGAGGCAAGACTTAGCTCAGGGACTTTCAAACAACAAATTATGCCCCGCGGACAAGAGTTGACTCTATCACGTTATGTTTTCATTTATGAGATATTCTATAACTATTGCCTTAGAGGCAAGACTTAGCTCAAGGACTTTCAAACAAAAAATTATGCCCCACGGGCAAAAGTTGACTCTACATGTTATATTTTCATTTATGAGATGTTCTACATATATTTTCATTTATGAGATGTTCTACAACTATTGCCTTAGAGGCAAGACTTAGCTCAAGAACTTTCAAACAATAAATTATGCCTCACGGGCAAGAGTTGACTCTACCATATTATGTTTTCATTTATGAGATGTTTACAACTCTTGCCTTAGAGGCAAGACTTAATTAGCTCAAGGACTTTCAAACTACAAATTATGCCCCACGGGCAAGAGTTGACTCTACCAAATTATGTTTTCATTTATGAAATGTTCTACAACTATTGTCTTAGAGGCAAGACTTGGCTCAAAGACTTTCAAACTACAAATTATGCCCCACGGGCAAGAGTTGACTTTACCATGTTATGTTTTCACTATTGCCTTAGAGGCAACTCTTAGCTCAAGGACTTTCAAACAACAAATTATACCCCACGGGCAAGAGTTGACACTACCATGTTATGTTTTCATTTATGAGATGTTCTACAACTCTTACCTTAGAGGCAAGACTTAACTAGCTCAAAGACTTTCAAACTACAAATTATGCCCCACGGGCAAGAGTTGACTCTACCACATTATGTTTTCATTTATGAGATGTTCTACAACTATTGCCTTAGAGGCAAGACTTAACTCAAGGATTGTCAAACTAAAAATTATGCCCCACAGGCAAGAGTTGGCACTACCACGTTATGTCTTCATTTATGAGATGTTCTACAACTCTTGCCTTGGAGGTAAGACTTAGCTCAAAAACTTTCAAACTACAAATTATGTCCCACGGACAAGAGTTGGCACTACCACGTTATGTCTTCATTTATGGGATGCTCTACAACTCTTGCCTTAGAGGCAAGACTTAGCTTAAGGACTTTCAAATAATAAATTATGTTCCACGAGCAAGAGTAGACACTACCATATTATGCCTGTATTTATGACATATTCTACAACTCTTGCCTTAGAGACACGACTTATCTCAAGAATTTTTAAAGAACTTCATAACAACAATTCATGCCCTTAAATTTGCTTTAATGTCAAAAAAAGAAGACACCTTTGCAGATTATCCATTTTTTTATTTATTAGCAAAATATAATAGGATTTGAGAAAAAAAAGAGATCAAACAAAATAGAGAAATTAAAAAAGTTTGAGACAAAAATAAAAAAAAAATAAAGATCAAACAAAATAGAGATTTATTACTGATTTATTATGGGAGACAAAATTTCAAATTTTTTAAATTAATAAATTGTTTAAAAATTGATTATAGTACTTTTATTCCGACTGACTTTTTTCAAATTTGTTAACATACAACACATTCAAATCTAGAAATAAATATAAAAAACGTTAGAATAAGAAACATTTAAGAAGTATCAAATTTTTAAAAGTTTTAAGTACAAAATAAGAATGTAATCAACAATTTTGTAAGATTAGACTTTAAAAACAAAGAAAAATTTAAATATAAAAAAATAATCGTACCACAAATATGGTTCAAATTAATGCATCTCTCTTACCATCTGACAACAACGGAAAGAAGTAATGCATGTCAAATGCAAAAGTGATTATCCATTAAATACTTGAAACTTCTCATGGTAAAGTATATATGTGCTTATACTAAATATATGTTTGTGTTTACATTATTATTTTAAAGTGTACAGGATCTTTGAAAAGTGATACTGTTTATACCTGATTAAAAATCTTTACAATAGATAAAATTATTTAATTTTAAATAATTAAATATATATTACACGTGCGAGGCACGTGCTGCTAAACTAGTATATTATAAAATTTTAACTATGTATAAATATGATGTAATTTTAACCATAATGTGTGGAGTTTTTCTTTTCTTTTTCCTATTTTTTATATGTTTAAATTATTTTTTTCATGTCAAGGGTTCAAATCTGATACATCTGTCCTTTGATTAAAGGTAGAGAAATTTTATCCATCCCACTGTGGGATTCCCACAATAACTCCGCCATAGTTAAACAACCTTAGCTTACCAGTACAACCTGAAGTTGATCACAAACTTAACCATCAAACGCCTAATATTATCGGTCAAAACTCATGATTATTATGGGAGGCAGTGGAGAAGATTTAATTCACGTAATTATGCCCTCCAATTAATTTTTTGCTTTGTAATTCTTAGTTCTGGTAATAAAAGGTCATTTTGTTTTACGAAAAGAAATGGAGGATATGTGAAGATTTTTAAAGCGAAACAATAGCGCTTACATAAACCTATCTGATTCTGATGAGATGCAGTGAGAATTTTTCCATCAAGGTCTCTCATTATTGCATAGAGAAGATTGATGTGCAATAACCATGGCTCACCTAATTAAGTGGAGTGAATTTCATAGCAGTCCAAGTTATACTAATATAAAGACAAGTTGATGGCATTGACAATCAACAATTCTGGTCAGTGTAGAGAGGAGAATGAATCCGCTGTGCATTTATTTTTTGTTTGCATTATACTATATATCATTATAATATAGAGTAAAATGACCCAGAGGAAGAAGTTTCATGGTGCAGTGCCTCACATGAAAGGCATAAGCTCTATATAGAGCAGAACTTTATAGATTGACATTGACAGGAACAATATGGCAAGAGAGAAATCTTCATGGCAAACACAAAGGACTGCTTGAAAAGTTAACAATACTGTCCAAATTTGAGTCAGAACAAGTTGAAGGATAGTTGCAAAAAAAATGATACCAGTCATCATCGATGGAAATAACAAACATCGAAAAATAATGAAAAATATTTTTTACAAAATTGACTTCGGTCATGCAAAACAGCTCAATCATTTCCTTGCTTTTACGAAGTATCTACTTATACATCAATGAAAATTAGTGTCTCAACTCTAAGATCAACTACATGACAACACATCGATAAATGATGAATACAAAGAGGCAAACAAATCAACACCTACTACTCTGAACATGATGCTTTTCTAGGGTCGGTCTTGCTTTGAAAGACCCACAGAAAAAGTTCGATTTGTATGTATTACGAATGGTTTTTGCTAAAACACTCTTTGAACTACAATTATAACTAGAAATACCTAATATCATTTGGAGGCTTAAAGTGAAGAGGATGAGTTTCTGGGGTGGCAGTTTCATCTTCTTTCCACATCTTAATGGTCTTATCAGCTTCACAACTTATCAGCCTTGAACCGGTTACATTATATGTATGAGCATAAATGGCAGCCTCACTGTCCAGTGAGCCTGAAATATAGTAATGGCCAAGAAGAGGGATATCAAAAATACGCATTTTTGCCAAAGCCGAGAGACCTCACAGAATAGCCATATGTTTAGCAGCAACAACCATATGTTTAGCAGCAACTGCACTCACAACAACACAAAGTTTGGGAGCGGGATAGCTCATTCGAATCTCAACAAATTTAAGAAGTTTTTTCTTTGCTGAATCAAGAGCAAGGGTTCTATCACATGCTTCTATTGTCTTTCAAAACAGCCAGCAAGAGAAAACGGCGATGATAGTTGACAGTAGCAGTCCTTCCATGTCCCCAACAGAGTAGTCAGATTCCTTTTTTTAACAGCCGGGGCATTATAAATCATGTGATAGACAAGTGACTCTAACTCAACAACTTTCAATCCATAGTGATCTCGTATGAAATAAAACAATTTCATTCACAAAGTCAATTGATAAGGCATGACAGTCTACTATTAACTTCTCTTGATCATCAACACCACCTAATTTAGGTCTATGACCAGACTCAATCGAGGAATCTTCTACTTTCTACATTATGTCAATGTAGCGATGTGATTTTTGCAGCTTGGTAACATTATTTATAGGAACTTCATTTAGTGCTGGACTAGTCAGAAGATTATCTGACAATCTGTTGAAACAAGTTATCATTAATTGAAGAATCCTTGTTGGCACAAAGTGTGCCCAAGAAGGTTGATCAGAAGTATAGAGATTATCTCTGGGAGAGCAAAACAGCGGCAAAGAAAGTGTCACTGGTCTCATGGGCAAAGATGTGTTGTCCAAAAGCTCGATGGCCTAAATGTCAAAGGAATAATGTTTGGAATATGGCATCTGTTAGTAAATTACCATGGCAACTATCTGTAAAAAAGGATATCCTATGGGTCAAATGGGTGCATGGAATTAACATGAAGTAGAATTTAACTATATGGACTCATACTCCTCCAATAGATTCCAGATGGTATTAGAAGAGGATGAACTCTTTAAAAGTGGATATATACAGGCATAGTATGGTCACGGTATCTTTCTACTTAATCCAGGAGGACAATACTCAATAACTAAGAGCTATAATGTTCCTGTTAGGGGTGCAGAATAGGCTCTAGCTCAACCCAAGCGTAGATTTAGTTTTGTATTATGGCTGGCAGTACTAGACGGACTACTGACTAAGGAAAAACTAAGCAAAATCTGGATTCCAGTGGAGGATGCTACCTGTTGTCCATGTGATGATTTGGTCATAGAGACACACAACCATCTCTTCGATACTTATGTGTGGATTAGGAGTGAGACAAGAAATTACACAATGGGCCGGTATTCATATTTCTACAGGCAGTGCAAAATAAGTCATGGGGAGAATTAAGAGAAAACGTTGCAATCATTTCCAGAAGAAATTCATTGTTGCACTTTGGAGATCAGTTATATATCATGTTTGGAGGTCCAGGAATGGAATGCCGCACCAGAACAATAGAAAACATAATTATATAGTGATAACACAGATTAAAAAAAGTTTGTGGATAAGGTTAGATGTAGTTAAATTGTCCAGAAAAGTTTGATGGAGCAATGCTTTCATTCAGAGATTTTACATGTAATTAGTGATTGTTGGGGGCCTACTTCTTTTGACACCCTTCCTGAAAGGTTGTTAGAAGATTAGGTTCTCTATAGGTGTATTGGTTCTTGCTTGTTAATGGTATTAAAAAAAAATGAAAAAGTTACCTAATTTCCATCATATTGTTCTGTTGTACATGTGATACCTGATGTACATTCACCGTGGTAATAATACATAGAATTTAGCAGGTTCAAGCACATAACTACTCATTGAATCAATTTTTTTCTTGTATTCCATGTTAATGTCAAAGACCTGCCAATACAGAGTACATTCTATAGCCTAAATCTCAGCTTGAGAGGGAAAAGATCATAGTCTTGTACACAATAACTTGGTATGCATTGAAACATTTTATTATCATAAATTCATACTTTCAGACTATTATTTTAACTTATTTTCAAGTTATGTATCTGTTGTTTCGTCTGTGATCTATGTAAAAGTACCAACCTTTAGAAGAGTGCACCCCTTGACATGTAGAATTAAATATAATACCTAATACCGCAAAAGGTGAAACGATAGTGCATTCTGCAAACTTTTTACGCAAATGCTAAATAAATCAAGACAAGTTCCTATCACAAATAACATCACATAAAGAAAAAGAACAAGCTGAAAGGGCAAGAAAAATACTGGACACGGGTAGTTTGCTTCATGTTCTATTAATGTTGGAAAATATTGCAGTCTTAGAGAAATAGGTGCTATGACTTTGGGTTACATGCTTGAACTGATCAGGATTTGATAGCTCGATCCCTTGAATCGGAGTGAAGGCCAAACTTGAAGTCAATCCTGAGGATGCCCGCGTACTAGTACTACTGCTTTTGAATTTCTTCTTTACTACTGATAGAAGTAACTTGCCAATTCCAGCTGCTTGACCAAGCATGCCATAGCCCACCCCTAGTCCATCTCCTAAAGAGTTTTCTTCAGCTACTCCAAACTTGATCTTATTTGCTAGCTTCATCCTCTCGGTAATCTCGTATCTTTTTTTCATCTTTCTCCTTCGTTCATTGCCTCTCTTTCTCTTATAAGCATGAGAATCTGTAGGAACTGGAAGAGGATTTGGCTGCTTTGCAGACAGTAACTCTTGCAAATTCTCAATCTTTTTAAGGATATTTTCCCTAAGAGATGTTCCATATTGTCCAGTCGGATCTCCTCCAGCCGAGTCCATACGAACCGCTAATATAGATTTATCTGCCACCAGTTCATACACTTGCTTCCTCAAAGAAGGAGGTGTACTCTGAATAATTTCAGTTAGGTCAATATAACAACCTCCTATGTGATGAAACTTGCCTGCGGCGAACCCTGCTAAATTATTAGCATTCTTCTTGGCACCAAGAAGCTGGATGTTATCCGAAGGGATGTTTGCCAAGGACGTGAGACCACCAGCAGTAGCAACAAGTTTAGCTGCAACTTCACTCCCAGCAACTGCAGAAAAATTGGGAGCAATAAATCTCATTCGACTCTCAACAAACTCAATAACTTTTTTCTTGAATGAATCAAGAGAAAAAGCTCTCTCACATGCTTCCATGGTCTTATGTAACACATCTTGTGGCAATGGCTTGCCATTGGTAGTTGACGCTGTAACACAGACAACCATGATGATAGCTGAGGGTAAAAGTCCTTGCAAGTCAACTAGAGTTATGTCCATTGCATTGCCAATCTTTTTAACTACCCGAGCATAATCGATTGAGCGATGAACAAGTGACTCCAACTCTGGATATTTCAATCGATACTTGTCACGTATAAAATTGTGTAGCATGAAAATTTTGTTCTCAATATCGACTGATAATGTGTTACAGTCTACTATCAACTCATCATATTGTGGATCACTATGATCAGACTCAATTAAGGCATGCTCAACTCTTTGCATTATGCGAATATAGCGTTGTGATTTTTATAGCTTGGTAATATTATCTAGATCATCATCGACGTGATCATAATTAATTAGTGCTGCAAATTCTCCATGTTGTTCCTCCATATGTAATTGTTGATTCTCTTCGTCATCAGACAATTGTAACAACCTTAACTAACTTTCAAATAAATATTAGAGGTGGAAGGAGTATTAGTTAATTAAGGAGATAGGGAGAAAGTAGATTGCAAATAATAAAGGGCCAAGATTAAAAGTAGTTAATGAAGATTAGACGGATGGGATGATGTGGGCAAATCCTCAAATACACGCTGGAGGAGAGAGAAAAACACGTTGAAAATTCGATAACTAACAACTTCTCAACCCTTTCCTTGCTTCTTTCTTCTCTTCCAATTCTAATTTCTCTTCTTCTCTTTCATTTTCAGATTTAGATCTGTGAGCTTCATCCATGGCCATCCTAGCTCACCTTTAGTTTAATTTTTGTTATTTTAGCTTGATTGTGTTGTTTTTCCATTTTTCAGTTAATAGAAAATTGTCCCAAAAAAATATTCCTTATGTTTCGAGTTATTGTTGGATTGAGTTTTGTAGTCAGTTCATAACAATTGGTATCAAATCCATTGCTTCCACAACTGCTGGTGTTTTCATCATGGCTGAAGGCACCCGTATGCGTCTCATGGATGAAAAATTAGCTCAGCATGATGAGTTGTTGCTCGAGCTTCGGGCTAGACAGCAAACTCTCACTGCTACCCAAACTGGTATTCAGGGTACATTGGAGCTCCTTTTAGAGCGAATCCATGTAATGGAGCGTGGTCCTCTGGGAGGACATGATAATCCTATAAGGGGAGATGAGATCCTTTCTCTTTCAGTTTAGGATGGTCGACCTGCTAGGCTAAATCAGGTTCATGTTCCTACTCCTAAATGGGAACTTCCTGGTTTTGATGGTTATAATCCGGAGGTTTGGGTTCAAAAATGCGAATGCTACTTTAATTTATATCGAATTATTGATGCTCAGAAGGTAGAAGGTACATCCCTGTACTTAAATGGCGATGTGGAGATCTGGTACAATTCCTTAGTGTTAAGTCGAGGTCCAATCTCTTGGGAGGAATTGAAGGAAGAGATATGTGAAAGGTTTGGGGGTGTTCTAATAAAGGATGTCGTCGAAGAGTTTAACAAGCTTGTACAAATGGGTAGTGTTGAAGATTATTTATGTAAGTTTGAAAATCTTAAGGCACAAATGATCATGAGGAATCCAACATTAAACGAATCCTACTTCCTGTCTAGTTTCATCGGAGGTCTTAAAGAGGAAATTAAATTTGCAGTTAAGATGTTCAAGCCCACTACACTGAGTGTTGCTATTCAGTAATCTCAAATGCAGGAGAAAGCAATTGAGGCTGCCTTGAAGAAGACTAGAATGCCTCCCAAACTTACTGGTGGTTCCCTTGCTATTGGTAGCTCTATATTACCTAACCTTAGATCCTCCCCTGTAGCTCAGAAATCTACACCCCTTAGGCTTAGCCCAGAAGTACATAGGAAGGCCAATCACTTGTGTTTTCGATGTGGTGAGAAGTATAACCCAGGTCATGTATGCAAATTGAAGCAGTTGTACTGCATTTTTGGAAGCCTTGAGGAGTTACCCTTGAGTCCTAAAGATCCACAAGAGGCCGAGATTGAGGTGAACGATGGGAATCGTATTGATATTCCTGAGGCTGTGTTCTTAGTGCCTTATCTAGTAGTTGTAGTGGGGTTAATACGATATTAGTGGCTGGTTGGGTAAAGAAGAGGACCTTCTCAATCCTAGTTGACTCCGGGAGTACACACAGTTTCATCAATGAATTAACTGTGGTGGAAACTGGATATCAGTCTAGTTATGTCCAACCCATCAGAGTAAATGTTGTTGATGGTAACTATGTGTTTTGCAGTTCAATGTGCCCTCAATTCACCTAGAAGATGGGGGGGAAACTTTTGTAGAAGACCTCAGAATTCTCAAACTAGGTGGTTGTGACATTATATTAGGCAATGACTGGATGAAGAAGCATAACCCAACCAAGTTTGATCATGAAAACCAATGTGTAACCATTAGTAGAAAGGGTCACAAGGTGATTATGAGAGCAATACCTGAAAAGAGGCAAATTAAATAGATTTCTGGTTGTGCTATGAGCAGGCTATTTACTAAGGGACAAACTCTTATGGCTCATTTATTCCTTATTCAAGCTACTGAGGTTGTAGACATTGATAGAGTGGAGGCATCCATCCAAGAGGTACTCACTCAGTACGGTGATATATTTACAGAACCTAAATCCTTACCTCCTACAAGGTCCCTTGATCACACGATTCCATTGAAGCCTGGAACTTCGCAGTGTCTCTTAGACCCTATAGATATAACTACTACTAGAAGGAAGAATTAGAGAAGCAAGTACAAGAGATGCTTAGTAATGACATTATACAACATAGTCAATCTTCTTTTTCTTCACCCGCCCTATTGGTTAAAAAGAAGGATGGTACTTGGAGGTTTTGTGTGGATTATAGGGGCTTGAATGAGATCACAAACAAAGATAAATATCCTATACCAACAGTAGATGATTTGCTAGATGAATTGCAAGGGTCTGTCATTTTTTCAAAGGTGGATTTGAGAGCAGAATACCATCAGATCAGGATGAAGCCTGAAGATGTGTTTAAAACTGTATTTAGAACTCACATGGGCCATTATGAGTTTAAGGTGATGGATGCCCTTTGGACACAAATGCACTTGCAACTTTTCAACCATTGATGAACCAGGTATTTCAGCCTCTACTCAGGAAGTTTGTCTTGGTGTTTTTTTATGACATAGTAGTATATAGTAAATCTTTGACTGACCATGTAGACCATATAAAAGCTTTGTTTGAAGTACTGAGAGAACAATCCTTGTATGCCAAGAGGTCTAAGTATTCTTTTGGACAATCACAAGTAGAATAACTTAGTCATATTATCACTGCCGCAGGGGTGTCTACTGATCCTAGTAAAGTTCAGTCCATGAAAGATTGGCCAACCCCTACCACTTTAAGAGCACTTGAAGGGTTTTTGGGGCTTACAGGCTATTACAGGAAGTATGTCTATAATTATGGAGTCATTTGTAGACCTCTAACAGAATTATTGAAGAAAGATTCCTTCAAGTGGAGTAAGGAAGCTGATCATGCATTTTTAGCCTTAAAACAAGCCATGTCTTCTACCCCTGTTTTGGCTTTACCTGACTATACTAAAGAGTTCATTGTAGAAACTGATGCTAGCTTGACAGGAATTGGTGTTGTTCTCATGCAAGGGACTAGACCAATAACATATTTTAGTAAAGTACTAGCTCCTAAACATAGAGGAAAGTCCATTTATGAGAAGGAGTACATGGCTCTCCTTAATGCTAGACAAATGGAGGCATTATTTTTAGTATAAACACTTTGTGGTTAGAACTGACCATCATAGCCTAAAGTACCTACTTAAGCAGAAGATTACTACTGCAATACAACAAAAGGGGCTAACTATGAGGTGCAATACAAAAGAGGTGCTGAGAACAAGGTAGCAGATGCTCTATCTAGGCAATCTGAAGATAAATAAGAGAAGATGGTAACTGCAACTGCTTGTGTGTCAGCTATAAGTGTTGTGGTACCTACTTGGGTGCAAGAAATTCATAAAAGCTATGATGGGGATGCTGCAGCAACTGAACTTATAACTGAATTTTTGGTTGATCATCTTAGACCTCACCTATTCCATTACTCTTCGATAATACTAAGGAGAAAGGGCAAGGTTTATATTGGCAACTCTGGTGCATTAAGAGAACAACTGATCACCACCTTTCATGATTCTCTGGTTAGTGGACATTCAGGACAAATGGTCACTTCTAAGAGGTTGGCACAAATGTTTTATTGGCCTGGTATGAGACAGATGGTCATACAACATATAGAGTCCTGTGATGTGTGTCAAAGGAGTAAAGAAGAGAATGTGCCCTATCCAAGGTTGTTATAACCCCTCCTATTCCGGATCAAGCCTAGAGACATGTAAATATGGATTTTATAGAAGGTTTGCCCAAGTCTGGAGGCAAAGATGTTATTCTGGTAGTGGTGGATAGGAGGACCAAATTTGCTCATTTCATGCCCTTGTCACACTTTCACAGCCAACAATGTAGCAGGTAAGTTTTTCAAACATATACACACTCTTCATGGATTACCTGAATCAATAGTATCTGATAGAGACAGTATATTTTTGAGCAACTTTTGGCAAAACTTATTCAGATTATTGGGCACTCAGCTTCACTTCAGCACTGCCTATCACCCCCAAAGTGAAGGACAAACTGAGAGAGTTAATAAGTGCATTGAAAATTACCTCAGGTGCATGACCTCACATAGACCTACTCAGTGGAAACAATGGCTACCTCTCTCTGAATGGTGGTATAACATAAATTTTCACACTAGTATTTAATGTACCCTCTTTGAGGTATTTTATGGGTACACCCCTCCCCACTTGGCTATTGGTCCGATGCTGGACACCACAGTACCTGTTGTAGAAGATGTGATTATGAAGAGACAACAGGTTCAACAACTTCTCCTTGACCATTTGTTGAAAGCTCAAGAGAGGATGAAACTGTATGGTGACCAGAGAAGGACTGAAAGAGAATTTTAGGTTGGTGATTTTGTATTTCTCAAACTCCAACCATACAGATAGACATCAATAGCACTCAGAAGGAACCTTAAGCTTAGATCCAAGTACTATGGTCCTTTTAAAGTGATTGAAAGAGTGGGTCAGGTAGCTTACAAGTTAGACCTTCCAACTGATTCCAAGGTTCATTCCGTGTTCCATATATCGCTTCTCAAGAGGAAGGTTGGGAATAGAGTAATGGTGCAGTTTACTTTGCCTACCACTAGTGCAGATGGCCAATTCCTTGTTAAGCCGCTTCACATCTTGCAGAGGCAATTGGTTCTAGATGGTAATGTAGCTGGAGTGTGAGTTTTGGTACAGTGGTCAAATCTTCCACCTGAACAAGCAACTTGGGAGGATTATGCATTTTTGAAAGCCAAGTTTCCGGATTTTGACACCCATCCTTGAGGTCAAGGATGTTTTTCAAGGGGCAGGGTGTAACAACCTTAACTAACTTTCAAATAAATATTAGAGGTGGAAGGAGTATTAGTTAATTAAGGAGATAGGGAGGGAGTAGATTGCAAATAATAAAGGGCCAAGATTAAAAGTAGTTAATGAAGATTGGACGGCTGGGATGATGTGGGCAAATCCTCAAATACACGCTGGAGGAGAGAGAAGAGCACGTTGAAAATCTGGTAACTAACTTCTCAACCCTTTCCTTGCTTCTTTCTTCTCTTCAATTGTAATTTCTCTTCTTCTCTTTCATTTTCAGATTTGGATCTGTGAGCTTCATCCATGGCCATCCTAGCTCACCTTTAGTTTAATTTCTATTATTTTAGCTCGATTGTGTTGTTTTTCCATTTTTCAATTAATAGAAAATTGTCCCAAAAAAATATTCCTTGTGTTCCGAGTTACTGTTGGATTGAATTTTGTAGTCAGTTCATAACAACAATTCGTCCAGATCTGTCAGGAAAGAAGCAGCAAGAGTTGTCATGGAGTTTCGATGATTAGGATTCGGGAAAGAAGGGGAAAAAACAACGAAAAGGAAGAAAAGAGAACAACACAAAGAGTTGAAAATTACTAGGTTTTTGTAGAAATTTAGGATTATATTTTTCCAATTAAATGTGAAAAGAAAAATAATCCCGCTCCTTATGGAAACTGGAAAAATTGAAGTCTGCTGAGGGAGTGAAATATACTAGTCAATCTTATATGGGTTTAAATCTATATCATCTTATATTTTATTTTAAAAAGGGAAACTTACCTTACCTAAACATACCATATTTATAAATCTTTGTCGTGTATAATTTACTTTTAAAATATAGTATAGTCGTTTTATTTTTTGTGATCGGCAAATGCTTAAAGCTTCTAAACTTGGTGGATTAGTATTTGATGTCCCATTACAAAGACAAAATTAATATCAGTGATTCTTGTCTAAATTTCTTGATGAATTCAGAAACACTATAAACAGAAAACTCAAATATTTCAGGCTGATTCTTTATTCGGTTAAAAGGGCAGCCCGGTGCATTCGCGAGGTCCACCACAAGGGTGTATTATACGCAACCTTACCTTGCATTTCTGTCAGAGGCTGTTTCCAAGGCTTGAACCAGTAACCTCCTAGTCACATGGCAACAACTTTACCGGCTACTCCAAGGCTCCCCTTCTAATTCTTTATTCGGTTAAAAAGGATAATTGACTAACGATACCTACGTCGTCAGCCTTTGTTGTTCAATTTTTGTTATGTACCCCGTGCGTGTGTATATATTATGCTAGCAGCTGTCGATAGAAGACAATAATGAAATTGAGATCATTATCATGGGAAGATGAGAGTGTGTGAGTAATGGTGCAAACAATTGTTGAATAAAACTAAACTACACTTGGTATTTTTAGGTTTAATTTGAAACAACTTAAGTATTAAACTTTAATTTCCTTTTTGGGGCAATTTGAATTTCCATGCTATGCCAATCCATCTTGAGATGATTTGTTGATAGCTGCCCTGCCACTCTTGAATTAATATTTGGTGTATTGTATCTTATGTTCATGTTACAGGTGTGACGTTATTCATATTTTGCAGCTCCTTCCCAATAAATTTCTCAATTCATTTTCTCCTTTATACAAACGTACTTTCATGGGCAATTTTTATCGCCCATCCCTAGGAGCTTCCACCTCTTTTATTTCCTTGATGACTCAAACTCGCTACCTTCGAATTGGACGTGGTGGTGCTTACTTGAATTTGATCAACTAATAATATATTTGGGCCTTGTGAAGACTCATGGGGTTCCTTCTGATATCGATCTGACGACGGCATCCTAACATATTCCAAGTGATTCATCCATGGCCGGCAAAGCCTTTCCTTTATGGCTACAATAATTTAAGAACCCAATTTTTTTATAGTATAATTTATGATTTTAGTTTTGCTTAGATAATATTAAAATTTATTTAAAAAATGTAAAAATAGAAAAACTTTACCAAGAATGAAAGAAAGACTCGATACCTTTTAACATTATAAATAATTTATAAGATCTTTGAATTGAATTACTTAAATCTTCACATTAATTAAGTTTTTTTACCACAGTAATAAGGTGATGTATTTCAAATTAAACACATGGACAACATTTTATTAACTTGAATTCATTCTTAGAATATAATTAATAATAGCACCATGTGAAGTACAAAAATACAAGAGCTTCGAGCTAATAAAGACTGAGAAGATTAACTCAGTAATCATTTTTATTTTGCGTTCTACCGCAGAATTCCGACCTAACCATTAAGTAAAAAGTGATGGAAACAATAAAACTTGTAAATGCAAAAGATTCTATTAAAAAAGAATCTTAATGATTTACTGGTGGGGATGACGGAAGAACCAAAGATTAATTATGTATCGACTCTGTTAGAGTTGTGACCCGAATTTTGTTGGTTCGACCCAAAAAGTTTCGCGGTGCGACCCATGTTTGTGATTTTCAACGGATCTGTGGTGGTAGCGTTGGGATCATATGGACCTTTATGTTTTTGGGTCTAGGACCTATTTGTACGCATCTATATAAGTGCGATATAGTGGGTTATTTTGGTTATTCAGAAAATTCAGTCTTCTCCACACTGTGCTCTCTCTCTCTCCATCATAGTGAAACCTCCTTTGCCCATGGTTTCACGTAAATGTGTGTGTTGTTCTTGTTTTCTTTTACTTGTAGTTTGTTTATTCTGTCTGAATCATAACAAACTTGTATCATCGTCATGGTAATGAGACAAATATTCGAATGCATCATCAAAATCGTAGAGTCGGAGTCTGATTTAAGGATAGTGATCTGAGTATGTGTACTCCATTGATGAAACTAGACGACGGAATATGAAATCTCACATCCACATTATAGGAGCAGATCGATGTAACTGGAAGATTTTTGAACCTACATTATAGGAACAGACGTATTCATAAAAACTTAAAAACCACTAATTAATGTAAAAATAGTTACCACATTGCACAAAATGGATGTATATTAACAAAGGAATAATAAATCCAGACAAGAAAATCTAATTACATGTGAGGGTTGCCTTGGATATATAAACCACTGGGAAAAATTTTAACATATGAGAAATACGAACATTTTTTAGGAATCAAAATAGAAAGAAAGATCAATTGATCAAATTAAGGGATAAAAATTTAAATTAAATGTAATAATTAGGGAAGAGAGAGGGCACTTTAATTTGTTTTATATATCATGATAGTTCTTGTGATTCCTCAGCATTTTCAGACTCCTTCTTGTTCTCTTGTTCTGCTGATGTATTATCAACAGCAACAGCAGCATTATTTGTATCCTCAGTAGTGTCATCATCATTTAGTGGTGTCACAGCAGCACTATTCTTTTTGTTATTAGCAGCTTTGAGGACATGTTGATAATTGCCCTTCTCCATGAAGAGTTGAGCAAAATGGTGCTTGCAATATAGATTTCCATCAAGGGATGCATAGGTTGCATGGGTAAGTGGACACCCTCCATGTGCACACTTGAAACATGACTTGTGGAATGATTCTCCTTCCATTGTCACCTATTTCATTTTTAAGCCTGTTAGCGTTTATGTTTTGTGCACTGACAAATATATACGTAAAATTGATCTATAACAACATCTAATTTCTTCATAGCAAATCTGATGTTGAGCAAGGGCAGTTAGCAAAAATGTGTTTGAAAATGATCAAGTAAGCTGTGTGCTCCTTTTTCATCAGCTTTTGGAAATATAAGGGTCTTTAATCTCTTAATAACAATCGAAGAGGCTTATGGAGATCTTAACTATAAGTAAAATGAGATTAATTAACTTTCCTAGAAGCTCTTTTCTTAAAAAATAAATACGAATTAATAAGGAAGTCCCAAAAACAACATGCTATAATAGGTTCAATTGTAGTATTGTATCATTATTGCCAAGAAAATAAAATAAAATTGATATCGTCCGTCCAGTATAATAGGGAAGCTCGATGCAGTAAAGTTCCCGCTATGCGCAGGGTTCGAGGAAGGACTCCACCACAAGGGTGTATTGCATGCAGCCTTACCTTGCATTTCTGTCGGATGTTGTTTTCAAGTAATTTAAATTCAATTACGTTAATTAATACCATCAACTTTCCAATGTAAACAGATCATATGCATATATAGTCAGTCCAGTTAGCTGGAATAAAGGAATAGGATTTGATAAATCTTTTAGTATTAAAGAAAAAATGATCATTGCTTACCTTTTCAAGTGGGTAAACAGTTTTGTCACAAGCAGCACATTTATCTTGGGTTCCAGAGAACATAGCAGATAGTTTGCTTGGAGCCCTTGTCTACATATATACACAATATAATTAAAAACCAAATTTAATTAGTATTAGTAAAGGAAGTTGAAGAAGCAACTATAGTAAGAAAATTTTAAAACTTTTTAATTTAATTGAAGCAGAACGTACCAGTGAATTTTGTCTCTCAGTCGTCTTAGCTGTACAAATGTTAATTAGAATCAATGTAGATGATTAGTACTAGAAATTAAGATAAAATTGGCGTAGCAAAATGTATTAAATTAATTCTTAAAAAAAGGATGTCTTACAATTCTGAAAATTCTTGCTAAAATTTCCAGATTGCTTAAAAAGCTGCTCGAAATGAGTCTTGCAGTACAGAACTCCATCCATGGAAGAATAGTTGCTCATCTGCAACAGAAAAATAAAATCCAAATTATCAAATATGTAAGGAACACAAAATTGATGGGGATATAATTAATGATGGGTATAAAGGGCTGATCGGTGCACTAAGTTCTGTTATGCGAGGGTCTGAGAAATGGCTGAATCACATGATTTTATTTATACAAGTCTTACCCTACATTCTAAAAGAGGTGTAAAGGATCAAAAATACCTTTGAACCATTTGAAATGAAGTAAAAATACCCTTCGTTATTTTTTTGTTCAAAAATACCTATCCGTTAAATTTTTTACTTGAAAAATACCTCTCTCTCTAATGGAATGACATCCAACACGCCACGTAAAAAAAAAAAATTTACCACATGACCAGTCCACATGAAAAATAAATTATCGACTAGCATAAATCGAGTCTAGTTATAATATTTACTCTGATTGAATGTAAAATTGGAATTGTGGTGTAGTTGATTATTGTTTCGGGAAAGATTGAGCAGGTGAGACCTAGCGAAGCCAAAAATTCCGTCAAGAACATTCAAAAATTAATGTTTATGTACAAATAATTGAAAGTGATCGATCTTTTACCTATACATGCAATATAATTTTTCTATACAAAATATAATCTTCCATCTAGGAGTCTATGTGGCTCGCAAGGACAAAGGTAGAGGAGCAAGGGGTTCATCACGGAAAATTATACTTCTTTTCTTTTTTCGTATTTTAAATTTTTTAGAAGAAAAATTCTAGCTCGATCCCTAATTGAGGGGTGGGGGGGAACTGAAAGGAGGAAGAAAATAGGGATACATACCACAAGGGTGCCTTTGCAATGGCTACATTTGAAGCAGGTTCTATGATAAGTGACACCATCAGCAGACAACAAATCAATAAAATAAACAGTCTTATCACAGGCTGTACATTTATCCAATGTCCCAGTGAATGCCATTATTCTTATAGTATATTTTTCGAAAAATTTTATAATATTCACAGAAGCCTGAAAATATTCAATCTCAATAACTATTCACAGTTAGAAATATGGCAGAGGAAAAAAAAAAAGAAAAATTGTACAAGAATCTTCTGCCCTCTTTATATTCTAACCTGTTTTGTTATTGAGATTAAACAAACAAAAAGACACCCTCTCTGTCTCAGTTTGTAATAGAGAAATTTTGCTTACTTTTTCATGTGGAAAATAATTACTATAATTCTTCTATTACAACCATAATACAATTGACACGTGAATGGGAGATCCAAATAATAGGAGTTCAACATTTTATTTCTTTGCCTCTCAAATAGAGTGGATGTAA
The DNA here is from genome assembly GCF_002878395.1 of Capsicum annuum. NCBI lineage: Eukaryota > Viridiplantae > Streptophyta > Magnoliopsida > Solanales > Solanaceae > Capsicum > Capsicum annuum. The sequence continues at coordinate 144,734,361 of NC_061118.1, forward strand.
TTATCTTGGATTTCAGTGAAATTAGGCTCTAATTTGACTTTTTTCCATCACAAGATTTTATTAATTCTATCCACTTTCGGGTCGTTTGGTAGAGTGTATGAGAAAGTTAAATGCATGGATTAGTTTAATGAGTATTACTAATATTTTGTTTGGTATATTTTTTTATTCAGATATAACTAATACTTGCATTAGTTATTCACTCTATTGTGTATTACTAATACCTCAAAATCCATGGTATTAGCAATGCAATGATGCATGCATTAACATGACTAAAGATACTAATATTATCTCTCAAAAAAAATTTCGCATCCTTTCCAAAAAATTTTGCGTTCTAATATTTACTCTTTATTTTTTTAAAAGCATTTATCATAAGACGTGGGCTTTCGAAAATTTTCTTTCTAACTCACAATGATAGTGGTAAGATCTGCGACACTCCATCCTCTCCCAACCTCACTTGTAAAACTGCTTACGCTGGTATATTGTTGTTGTCATTTTAGGAGTATTTGTGACCTAGTTTTGTAAACATTCACCATCAGTTTTTCTTTTCCAAAAAAAGAATGGGGTTAAACGGAGAAACGGGGGAATATATTATAAGATGGAAAATCGAATCCTCACCGACAAGATAAACATTAAAATAACCAACCAACTAAACTAGCTAACATTCCCCAAACGTTATAGACATTCCAAAATTAGATATACAAAGAGTGAAATACGTGCATCCTGTATCCGTTATAGGATGAATAAATTAGAGACGAATTCGATATTTTAATTCAATAAGTTTGAAATATCATTATATAATCACGCTCTCGCTAATTTTTGTGACAATAGGTTTGACGATCATATAAAAAATATATTTTTTTTTCTTTTAATTTCAAATACATATAAAGTTTGAACACGAGACCATAAATAATTTCAAATACATATAAAGTTCAAAAACTACACCTTTAATTGTGCATAATGAGCTTTAACAAGTTTTAAGAAAAAAAAATCGCTTAATAGAACAGATTAACTTTGTTCAAGAAATTTCTAACCTCAGTAATGCTTTGAATTAATCGAGTGATAAATTAAAAAAAGTTTCTTCAGTTAAATTTTGGTCTTTTATTTTTCCATTCAGATATAGAAGCAAAGAAAAAACAATTGGTACAACTACTAATTAACATCTCTGCAGACCAACAAGAAAATAGTAGAAAGAATTGGTGCAACAACCAATTATACACAGCATTCTCAATTATTAAAATTACAGATAAGGCACACAGCTGATTAATCATTGTAACTAACAATTAATTAATTAGTTAATTAATTAGTGGGGACTATATACTATTGTTCAGTTAACTTGACAGGTATATGCGTCTTGCCTTATTAAAATGTTATGTTGGTTGTTGTTTTCAACGTGCCTTAACAGTTCTGATGAAGACATCAATCACAAACGTTCATGGCAAACTGCTTCATTTTATAAGATTTATTTGACACAATTTTTTTTGGTAACAAAATAAGTAGAATTCAAATATTTTTAAATAAAATCCACATAAGTAATTAAAAATGTAAAAAAAACATAAATCTCAACCTTATTAGAATTATTTACACTCTCTCCCACTTCCTTAATTACTTTACTCTCTCACTCCCGATTCATATACCTAACAAAGGCCGACATATACGTAGAAACCTTTGTATATGACAAGGCCAACCTATACATAACAAGGCCGACAAGACCGACATATGCATAACAAAGCTAATTCATATACATAATAGGGCCGACATATACATAGAAAACTATGTATATGTATTTTTAGAGAAAAATGGAATTTTTGTAATATGTTTGGAGAGATGAGAGTTTTTGTAATAAGTGAAACTTAAATTGTGGTTTTGTGTAATTTTTAATTTAAAAATAACGTAAAAAATAAATGAGTTAAAATGTTTGAGGAACTCGTAGTTTTTTTAAAAAAAAGAAAAACTCTAATGTTAAGTATAACATTCGTACTTTGAACTATTTCCACTTCATTTCATGTACATTTTGTTTTGATTTTTTCACTCTTTTAAGAATTTGATAACAATCGGAAACAAAAATTTTGGTTTTCGATTCTAAAAGGGTAGATTCTTGTTCCAAATTTTGAGATATATAATTAAAATAATTGTAACTCTTAATCTTTTCTTTTTCATAAAATAATGGTGATAATGAGTTTTGGTCAAAAAGACATACTGTATTTGTTTGTATAAAGCTGCATGCAGTATGAATTCCTAGGAACAGTTGGAAAATTAGCAAAATCCACACTTGTACACATGTTTTTGTGTGTGTAATTGCATGCGTATAAAGTAAACAATTCATTCAAATTCATCAACAAATGGTCTAAGATAAAATATCTCTTCATAGATTATGTAGGAAAAGAAGTGAAAAACTAGAAGCATATACCTACTAATAGTTTAATTACCTAAACATTAGTTTTCTAGTTTATGTACAAACACAACAATAAGAAAACAGCTATGATTATTCCTACTGCGTCTCAAAATTCCAAACAAGTTACATGTATGAATTCTTATGAACCATGTTGTTTGCTCCAATACGGCTAATCTCCGTCAAAATATTATAGAGTTCTAGATAAAAATAAAATGCCTTAGAAGTTATATTATGTTCGAACAGAATAAGAAATATCACAAAGTAAAAGAAAACAAAAAGAAGACACACAGATTTACGTGGAAACCCTTGACGGGAAAAACCACGGGCAGAGGCGGAGGAATTCACTATAATGGAGAGGAGTACAATGAGGAGACGAAAGTCTCAATGACGTATAAATACCGTCCAAAACAACCCACTAAATCGCACTTACATAATACGTGCGTACAAATAAATCCTAGGCCCAAAAACATACAGATCCCCATACGCTACCACCACAGACCCCATAAAAAATCACAAACATGAGTCACACCGCGAACATTTCAAGACCCGAATCAACAGAATTTGGGCTACAAACTCTAACAAGTTATTTATATGTTGTGGCATATATCACAGGAACAAAAAAGTTAGAAATAATAGCATAGAAAACCTCTAGCATGGGACATAGTGGAGTGTACAATAAATATAGTAGTAATTTATTTTCCAAACAAAGAAAAAGATATACTAGCTTTTAGGCTATAGTACAAATAACAACTATTAATTAAAAAGACAAGAAACAACTAAAAACACCAAACCATTGTGATTATATTATTCCCCCTGGCCACATTTTTCTAGGTGAAAACTTGTTGTTTCTCTCTTTCTCATAGACATAAGCACATTCTTAATGTCCTCTTAACTATTATAAGAAGCAAAGCCTGCACAAGATTCACTAACATCTTGGCTCATGGATGCTGCAATTTCAAAGGAAAATGGTGCAAGATCAAGAAGTTTTCGGAACGAAGACTACAGCAATAGAAGAGTGTTCTTGAGGAGCTATCCACTTCACTGGGGAGGTTCAGTGGAAGATGGAGAAAACAAAGAAGGGGAGGCTGCACCAGTAATGCCAACAAGTGAAGAGAAGACTTTCATGAAGAAAATAGTTATAGCAGTTTTTCGTTGGAAAGGAGAAAAAGCTTTAATCTTTCGAAGGATTAAGCATAAGGTCACAGTTTACTTCATTACTTGTCTTCCTGTTGGATTCAAAGCTCCTACAGCAATGATTTCAGCTTAATACTATCATTTTGTCTACCAAAGAGCTTCTATCAATAGCTGAAATTCCACCGATTTTACTAAGCATATATCGTTCACAGTCACGTGTTCTAATTAAGTAAAACTAAAAGGCATGAACAGAAGAGTGGAAATAGTAAGATGGATGCTATCTTGAATAGAAATATGTACCTTGGTTTTGTAGAAAATAAGAGCACTTCTCTTGTCATGTACCTGAATAAGCAAACCTCCCATATGCTTAAAACTGATCTGCCTGTTAAATTGGTTCAAGCTGCCAGAAATAGCTTAGAAACTCAGGAAAACGCCAAGTTTATCAGCATAGCTGTATGTGCAAACATGATTATTTGATGCGATAATCACTAATTTCAACAATTATTTGAAAGAAAGAGTATGATTTTGTTGGATAGCGGATCAACCATAAAACTATGTTGAAACCTTTGTAGTTACCATGCATGTTGTGCACTAACAAATTCTGATTCTGTACCTGACAATTATTGCTTTCACAGAGAGTAAAAACTCCGGAACAAGAATTTTATTTCAGAATAAAGAGTTCAGACTACTTGTCTATGAACATATATTGGTACTACAACAAAAATTTTCTTTAAAACAAGTCTTGAGGTCTGATATACTCCAACTTGTAGCTAGGACAGGAGCTTGTAGCCCACCCCCACTCCACCGTGACTACCACCTCCCATAATAAAGAAAATGGAGTTTCTTTTCCACTCTTGCCATATGTTCAATCACAGAGGCAATAACACCTTCTGGCACAATAGGAGATCGGATAGAGTCTTTCCATGCCTATCGATTCTTCTTGAGCAGTTCACACCTCCATCTAGGATATTACGAACCACAATATTAAGAGAATGAATCCCTCTGACTTCATAAATCTCCACCTCAACACGTTCACTGACCCATTTGTCTCTTCTTTCAATATCATCAGAAGTGGGAAAAGGAGAGGAATTAAGAAGACTTGAGACAACTTTTTCCACCCATTCTTGAGTTACAATCTTCTTTAACCTTTCAATATCTGGAGGAAAATATGGGATAAGGGAAAGGTTTACATCATCCCCTTTATCACCAGCTCTGCTATGTGCAATATCATAGAGAGGAATCTTCCTGTCATGTGGAGCAGGGGCGAGCTGAATTCGTGGTGCACCTTCTTTGTGATTCAAAGTAGTTTCTGTTGGAAGTGATTGCAGGACTGACTCGTGGAAAGAACAGGTTTGGATTATGTTATTAGGGCTAGCCAGATCATCTGATTGTGTAATTTTGTTTCTTGTTGCTGTCATATGCCACTGGACATCTTTACGGTTTACCTGAAAGATAATAGAGAACTCATTAAAACTTATTCTATACATTAATTAGCAATAACGCATCAGGCAACCATTGAAAGTTCAATAGGACAAGGTAGGAACCACCTTACAATAGGAGAGAACTTTTGTTCTTTTCTGTCAATAGCTATAGGAGAAAATCTAATAATTAACTTCTAGCAAAGTGTACATATCATAACAGAGTATCAGTAAAGAGATTGAATGTCATTCTGTTGTCATGCATAAACACACACACAAGCACACACACATGACCACATATATGCACACACACATATATATAGTATGAGAGAGAGACGGAGAGATATAGATATACCAATGATTTCTCAAGAATGATCTCTTTTTTGTGTCCAGTGCTGCCATACAATAAAAGAGGAAGTAGAGCATTAATACATGTCATAGAAATATGTTTTCAACATACGGACGTATTAAATGAACTGAGGCAGGAAGATTGAGACACCTATCCATATTAAAAAGAAGACAAGGTACATGTTATGGAAATATGTTTTGACATAATCAAGAAGGGGTATTAAGTCTAGCAAGAGAAAAACTGAGGGGGATATACTGAGAAGCTGAGACACATTTATTATCAGGCGATAACATGTGATCATATAACATGAAATAAATGATATTTCAAGACTTTGATCATTGGTGACCACGAAAACCAAAGACAGTGCTGCAAATGCAAAAAACTCAAGTACACATTATTTAGGTAATGGTTCAATATACTCAGATTGATGCTGAATCGAAAAGTAGTATTAAAAGTTAAAACTAGGTGCTTGAGTGAAGAAACTGCTCTATTAAATGACATGTGAATGGATATTACAACTTCCAAATTGAAGATAACAGTGCAAATCATATTACACATTACTTGAGTGCATAGCATGCCATGAAGTCCCTTTACCTGATGAGAGGGATCCTTCACGAAAGAAAAACCACTATTTAACATCGATCTGCATGATAGGTGTCTATTGGAAAGAAAATTTCCTAATTTTCTAGCTATCTAATACTAAGAAATACTTTCAACAGCTTAACTATTGATTAATGAATATAATAGAAACTATTTTTGAGGCACCATGCACAAGAAAATTTACTCAGAGCAGTTTTCATTTCTACAATCTTCCGAAATATGACACAATAAATGATATGAATAGGACCTGATACCGCCACCACCAGCAGGTCCATTTGTATATAATGCTATGAACTCTTTTGTAAAGTGGATTGCTTGTTCCTTGTTCTCAAATAAACCATCCATTCGTAATCTAATATCCTGACTGTCCCTCTGCAGATCTTCATCTATGCTGGCAGCTTTCAGGCTATCCAGTCCAATGATATAGGAAACTATATGTTTGCTTATGCCAGGGAATACTTCTTCCATCCATGATCTTACCTAAAAAGAAGGCAATTAAAAATTAAAATCGAAACACTAAACTTTTTACTCTAGCATTCCAGGAGACAAGAATAAAACCATAATAGCAGTCCATGGATGAGAAGTAAAGACTGTTTACCAAAAAATCAGCGGCTTTAGCACGTTTAACACACTGATATCCACCATAGGATATCTCTCCCCATCCTTTCCACCCCTTTTCCTAAATGAGGCAGTCACCAAGTTAGAATATACATAAGCATCCATCAATCCAGCTAAATTAAAAAAACCGTTACCGATAAAGAACACTTGCTCAAGGAAAATGGAAAGGAGATGATACTGTGAGAAGATAGTGATCTTAAAAGTACCAATTCACCTTTAATGAACTAATCAAATGAGATTATAGTGGTGCTACTGTGTAAGGGAAATACATCCATTAAAAGGTTATGGTCTAATAAGATGGTAAACAGAGTAAAAATATAACATTATATTAGGAGGGTACCAAAATCCCAATTAACTGTAAATGGAAGTGTTAGTGAGGGAATTGTCCAATGATGCATGGATTCAACAGATTCTATCTTGTTTTGGTTCATGAGATTAGGGGCAAAGCAGCAGATGATATCAAAAAACTGGTTACAATTATATCTTTGGGCTCTTAAAATTATGACAATCCAAGATCAAAACAAAATTTTAACGAGTGGGTGCAATGGGGTGTTGAGCTTACAAAAAGCATAAGTTATTTAACCAAATGTTGCTTTTGGGACCACATGACAACAGAAAGGAAGAAATCCCTCCACTTTCTCTGTACATGAACAAAGAGATTACCTTGGAGGCCAGCAGCAGCAGTTTACTAGGAGCTGATGCAGATGGCTTAGCCCCAGCACAGAGAACTTTACTGCTTGATAATGTCTGAAATGAAACATCTTGAAAATCTACAACCTGAGCAAGGAAAAGACAAGGTCCTAACACACCTCTTCTCTGCTTTAAGCTTGCTATATGCTTCCCCTAATCAATCTAGATAGAAAATAAACTTGCAAACATTTACCACATCTGGGGTTATGTAGCTACTAGGATCCCCCACTTCATACAGAAGCTGCTCGGCACATGTGCTGGGATTCAAAACCCCACCACTGCTTTCTGCTTTTGCTATGCATACCTTCCCATCAAAGCTGACTTCCGCAAAAGGAAGAGACAAATCTAGGAGATCTTGCAAAGATATATCACGGTATTTATCTCCTACAGTGACAAAGTGCAGTCAATGAGTTACAGGTGAAGTGACATAGAAATAGAGTCAGCGTCAAAAACTCAGAACCATAAGTAAGGGAAGCCAAAGACAAATACTAAATAAACAGGAACCAAAATTGTACACGGTTCAATGGGTGATACGTAGAGAAAAATAAAGTTCTCAAAGTGCATGTTTACTGGAACAAGTGGAAGGCAACCCCTCCAACCTCAAGACTCCACCACAATATACACACACCATACTCCCTATGAATGAAAGGTGCCCATTCCTGAACCAATGAAAGGTTCACCTGGATGCATATAGTATCCTCCAGTAAGTTGACAACCACATTCTAGCAGGTGGCCAGCCAGTGAACCTTGGGAAAGCAGTTGCAAGTCATTCCAGTTCCACCCGAGCTCATATACCTGATGATCATAATAGGGACCTTCAGATATTTTTTACTAAAGAAAGTTGTAACTAATTTCAGTATTATTACATCAGCATAATTTTGTCAATATAGCATTGAAGAACTAGGCACTAACCCACAAATAGTGACAGAAATGAGAAATGTATAACTACAAAATAAATCCAATTCGCTTCACATTAAGCCAAAGCTAGTCCCTAGGAAGAGAGTCTTCTGCCTAATTTTTAATCTACCCCAGTTGGCGATTTTGCTCATACACCACATAAAACAGCAAGCTTGTTATTTTTCCCATCCAGCGTCAACACAAGTGAAATGTACTCAAACTTTAGTTAGTGTTAAGATATCACTAAAAGCATCTTTTCTATCTGGTCTTTCAACTCTGATAATTTTTCACACACACAAGGAAAAAGAAAAGAACCTTCCAGTCTATTACAGTATAAGATCAGCACCGGACGAGGCATGTAGCGAAGATCAAAAAAAACACACAAACATGCCCCAATGATTGTGCATGCAAAGACCTCACAGGGCTTTTGCTTCTTTCACTTACGTATTACAAGATAGCTTTGAATCATTTCCACCAGTAAGTGGCAACAAGAAGGCAGTTTCCACCTTATAACTCAGGCTGGAGCTAATTTGATATTAAGATGAAAAAATGCCCATCCTTGTAACAGTGTTACGCCAGTGGAAAATTGCAGGTGTCGAAATGTCTTTTTTTATGCTTCCATTATAGCAATAGGTATACTTTGACCAGTCAAAAGAAAATGAAAAAAGAAAGCAAACTTTGTGGTACATGAATTTGACTTTGTAAACAAATTTCAATTTTACATAATAGCAATTTTCAGTTGCTTAAGATGTGGAAAGGTGAGTAGTTTTTTATCAGCTGTTACTCTCAGAAAGGAATTGACTCTAAATTATACCGTAGTACTATATTTGGTACAAGTGAAAAGATAAATGTAAGTGCCAGGAAATGAAAAAGGAATCTACTGTCATACCATTGGGGCTAAGAATAAGGAAGCATCAGCAACTCGAGAAGTAATAATGACATTCGGTCTGAATTTCTGAAGACATTCAACAATAGGAGCTGCTCCCAGATACACACTAACATCCTGCAGAAAAAAGTAAGTTACTATAATCATAATACTTAAGTAACCGAGGATCTGCAGAAGAAGATGAAATGATAATGATCACTCTATTAAAATTTAACATATGAGCCCACCTAGAAGCATCAGAAAAATAAGAAACAAGACCTGCACAGCACAATTTTTGTACTTGACGGAATAAATGATGCTGACATGTACCATTGTAAATACTGTATATTACCAAAATCTTACATCAACATGTTTAAGGTGCTCGTCCGAATCTGAATGTATCCCAAAAGAATTCTATAAGTATGATATGGTTTTTCAGCTCAGAGGAAGAATGTGGAGATGGCAGTCATTACAAAGGCAATTAGTACATCAGCTTATTTTATCTTTCATATTCGAACTTACCTGATCTGACAACAGCAACTTGATGAGCCAGACCAACAGTTATAGAGATGCCCAGTCCACTTGCAAGTTGTAAAACTTCATCCCGCGCGCCAAATGGATCATCTATTCCCCATATTGCCAAAGAGAATATTTATTCTTTGAAGAAAACAAAGGCAATTCTCCACAAAAAAAAAGAGCTACAAATATAGAGGAGGGAAATTTAGGCATATCACATACTCGCACCCATGTTTGTAATAATGCAAACTCCATTCTCCACAGCCAACGGTAAAAGAAGTTGCATCCACTCCGAGACTGTACAACACTAGTAGTTTAATTTATCACCAAACAAGCAAATTATCACATTTATAGCATACTGAAGGAAAGACAAACCAGATAAAGGAACTTGGGATAACAAAGGTAACTGCTTAATAAGAAAAACATACTACGGGGATCATAGCCCTTGCCACCAGATTTCATGGCTTGATACCGCTCAGCGAGGGTGCGCTCTGCTAAGCATTCCAGCACTAGATAATCCAACTCCTTCACCCTCTGAAGTAGCTTTAAAGCTGCTATTGGCCGATCACCTCCAAACCCAGCACCACAACCAATGTAAACCTTTTCCTTTCGCCTTTGAGGATTCACCATCTGCAATTTCATGAATTATTAAACACGTGGGTGGTTTCTTTTCCCTCTTTTCATTACCATTGTCTGTAGTAATATTAAAAAACTAACCAGTCTGATCTCACAGTCATATATATCAGGTGTATCACCACCTAGTTCTTCCATTGAAACCTGATAATTAAAGCAACATAAACAACAACATAAAACAATTCATTCTCTTAAAATTGAAGCACTAAAGATAGAGAAAAGAGTGATCTATGGAGTTGAATATCTGATCATTGAATTCCAACCTGCTTCCTACTTTAATTTCTTAATGTAAAGAAAAAAAATCAGCATTTCAATTATCGACGACTACAAGAAATGGGCAACTGAAAAGGTACTGGTAAAGTTGTTATAATGTGACCAGGAGGTCACGGGTTCTAGCAATAAGGTGATGATGCATACAATAAGTCGCTTGTGGTTTGGCCCATCTCGGGATCCACTCATAGCGGGAGCATTAGTGCAACAGGCTGTCATTAACCAAGAAATGGGCAACTTCAATTAAGTCGAACCACCCGTTGTAATCGTTCAATCAATTCCTTCTATTTAACATTGATCCTAAACTCTTTCGCTTAGCTATTCACTTACCTATTAAAAGCCAAAAGTTGTACAAATATAAACTTTAATCACATAATTTCCAGAAAAAATCCAGATCAATCTTTAAACCACCACTTTTCCATGACCCTTATCATATAAACAATTATGGATTCGCAAAAAATAACTTAAAATAAAGACAAAAAAAGAAGGAAAAAAGAAACAACTTTGTTAGGAACATGATGCATAAAGGAAGTGGAATGCAAGAACAAAAAACGCAGCATAATGAAGAATTCAATTGAAAAAAAAAAAAAGATGAGAAAATGTTGAAATTACAGTTGAGATTGAAGAAGAAGATGCAGAGTTGGTCGAACTATCTGCCATTGATGAGTTTTTGTAATTCTCCTTCGCCGTCTAGTTATTAGTTAAAAGAATTCAAAGAGAATTTAGTCGCTGCTCCAACGTGGTGGCGTGGCAATGTATATCATCTAAATAAAGTAAGTGGCGACTTCTATTTTTTTCATCTGTCGGATTGATAATGATCTATTTATATATAATTGATTTGTCGGATTAATAATCGATGTGTTTATATATAAATCAAATCGATAAATGAGTCATTTCCCACAAAAAAAAATTAAAAAAATTGTAGTATATTTAATTAAAAAGAACCATTTAACAAAAATTCCTACAAAATATGGGACATTGATTATTGAAAAGGACAAACAAATAGAATCGTGGGAGTATTTATTTATTTGATTGGTACAGACAGTTGGAACACTTTGGATAAACACTAGATAATTACGTAACAGTCAACAGAAGCACATTTGTCCCCTCAAAAATGTAAAACTTACCTGTCTGACACTTTGGACTACATGTTTTGGCGGGGACCATACATATATACATACGTACATGGCTTTTCCAAAATGCTATACCATCCATTTATCTATAGCTGCTGCAATGTTTCTGTATTGTTGATATATACTCTCTACAATTGTTTGATATTCTTGAACTACTTACCTCTTCACACCATACAAAGGCATATTTATTGATAGAAAAGGAGAACCCCTCCAGAAAAATCTTTTAGCTCAGGGTTTGGTATGTGTTTTCTGTGTTGGTATTACACTAATGTAATGTGTTGTCCTACATGCCCAAATCTTTTGTGTATGTGTGTGTGTCCTGTAATGCATGCGTTTTTGCGTGCTGAATTTGTCTGTAAAATTCTCCTTGGATTTGCTTATAATTCTTTTTAATAATCAAGAATTGAAGCTTCTGCAAAATGGGTGTGATTGAGCTTTGTAGTGGCTTTTGTTTCTAGTGTGTGGACTCCAGCATTGTTATTTATTTTAGATGCCTAAATCTTTGTCTCAGTCAAGTTTTAAGTCTTATTCTTGCAATGTCTGGAAATTGGGCAATTGATACGCACATGCTCCTACTAGTGTAGAGCTAGAAATTATACTAGAGTATTCAAAAATGTCAAACCTACGATTTGAACCTATGACCTAAAGCAAATTTTGAACTCCCTAGGCCATTTCAATAGAACTTCCCACCATGTCAAGTGAATTCAGTTTTCCGCAATTTCCTCCATCCCTCTTAACAGCATATATATCACGAAAAACAACTGATTTTTGCCCTATTTGCACAGTAGGGGTTCAATAGAACTCCCTCCTCCTAGCTATCTCCACCCCCGGCTCCAACTGTCAAGCATAGTGGAACAAACAATTGCTGTTAATATCTCCTTTTTGCAGGTTCTTTGTTAATTTTATTTGTGTGTGTAGCTATTGTACATATTTGGGTTGTAAGGCTAAGGCATCTAAATTGATTTTGCAGTTTGGCACATTCAAAGAGTAGATGACCACCTTATCTCTAGCAGTTGGGAATGGTGGAAAATGCAGAAATGCAGAGGAACTCAGTTCTGAATTTGTGCCACATTTGTCACTTGGGAGTGAGTTTCTTAACAAAAGGTTGTATGGCCTGAATTTGAAGGATTTGGAAAGTCCCAAATTGAGGAAGAGGAAGAAGTTTCGCATGGGTGCTGCAATAAGAAAGTGGAAGAAGCATGATTACCCGTGGCCTGGTGATATCGATCCAGACACTAAAACACCCTTAAAGTATCTTTCCTACTTTAAGCCTCTTGATGAGAAACCGAAACCGGTCACACTTGCCTTTGAGAAGCCATTGCTTGATCTAGAGAAGCAGCTCATTGAGGTGACTTGCTAACATTTCATAATTACAATGTTCCATACGTATCTTATGCCATGGCATTAATGTATTGCTGAAATAAACTAAGTATATGGTGCAATGTGGCTACTTCATTATTATGGCTCCGGAAAGGTAGAATCTCGTGTTATTGACGGTAGTTTCCAGAATCAGAGAACTAATGTTTTATTCAACTCGTTTCTTGTTCAGGTATGTAGAATGGCCGAAGACACTGGATTAGATTTCACTGATCAGATTTATGCTTTGGAAGCCAAGTATCAGCAGGTAAATTCACCTGGCTTTTATAATAGGTAGCTGGTTGTGAAATTTGTGTTAGTTTGGAATTAATCTGATCTTAAAGAGGGTAACAATTTGTTAAACTTTGTTCTCCTAGTATTACCAACTTATGAGAATCTGTCTACTTTTTGCTTCTAAGGTTTTTATTGTTCATTATGCAAAGGACATTAGCTTATTATGGTGATATCTGTGTAAATGTAATTATTTGACCAACATTTTTCTGTTCCATTTGATACATATGCCATACTTTCAGGCCTTGAAGGATTTGTACACTCATTTGACACCCATCCAGCGGCTCCAAATTGCTCGACACCCTAATAGACCAACAGTTCTAAATCATATACTAAATATGATGGAGAAGGTATACCTTGTGATTTTCTTTTCACTATTAGTATCTGTCCTGACAAATCGAGGAATCTTACTCCTATGTTATGCATGAAGTGGGTAGAGCTCCATGGAGATCGTGCTGGTTATGATGATCCAGCCATGGTGACTGGCGTTGGGAGCACTGAACGTAGAAGTTACCTCTTCATTGGTCATCAAAAAAGGTAGAAATACAAAAGAAAACATCATGCGGAGCTTTGCAATGCCAACCCCTCATGGGTATGCTTCACGAATTCTCCTTCATAGCATTATTAGATTATCTAATGAGCACGGATTGTAATCACTAATTACTATCATTAAGCATTCCAAGTAATCTGTTCGATGGGCAATAACAGGTTAAATTGAAGTGCCTTTTTCATTAATCAAGTAACAAGCAAGGCTGAAGTTGTTGCTCGATACCCTCTCGACATGTTTCCATTTTAATTTCGTTGCTCATCTTCTCGGGGTTTGGAGAGTGTATGCACCGTTCAGTAGTTTAAATGGAATATTGTTTAATTTGATACCTCAAGTTGGCTCGGTAAAAAGATGGATTCATAACTACTAAATTTTCGCCTTGCAGCTACAGAAAGGCTTTGAGAATGATGAAATATGCTGATCATCATGGCTTCCCTATTGTTACATTCGTAGACACTCCAGGAGCTTTTGCTGATTTAAGATATGAAGAGCTAGGTCACGTGTGAGTAGACCTTGACTTTCAAATATTGCGTTATTAGATTACGTTTGATCAGGTTGAATCTATAATCACCTCCAATATTTTCATGTAGGGTGAGGCAATAGCCCACAATTTAAGGACAATGTTTGGGCTGAAAGTTCCAATCATAACGATTGTAACTGGTGAAGGTGGTTCAGGCGGCGCTCTTGCCATTGGATGTGCAAACAAGTTGTTAATGCTGGAAAACTCAGCATTTTATGTTGCCAGGTAAAGTTTGGTTCACTGAAATTTTTCCATAAATTTATTTTGCTACCTATCAGACATGTAAATTTGAAGAATAAGAAAAGTTCCAAGTTCAAAAACAAAAATGCTTTCAAAGGCATATAGTACTTGTTGTATGAGGACTTTCAAATGCGGAAACCCGGGAGTCTCAGCCGGTCGGGGCCAGGTCGGCTCCTAGGGCACTATTCACCTTGGGAGTGGTTCGGCCATCAAGCTACTTTGTGGGGTAGGGGACCAGACTGGTGACTGCTGCGGTTGTTATCTGCAGGGTTGTGCCTGCATAAATATAAGCAAGATATTAACTCTCAGCTTAATATACGAAGGAACTAAAAGATGTTGTATTAGCTTAAGAACACGGACACATTGTACATGTGTTGAGGCATAGATTTTGTAGTTGTTGATTTTACGCTTCTTACGTTGTTTCATAACTTCATTGAATATATCGGTCTTTGCCATATCTTTACAAAGTCTATGTTTCTCTGACCAGTCCTGAAGCTTGTGCTGCAATATTATGGAAGTCTTCACAAGCAGCTCCAAAGGTATATGACAAATAGTTGTTCAAATTTGTGAAAAAAAAAATGGTTTATCATTACCAAACTTTGATTGAATAGGCAGCTGAGAAACTGAGGATCACAGCTCAGGAACATTACAGGCTCAAGATAGCGGATGCAATTATTCCAGTAAGAACTCTTACCATCTATATACTTTTCACCTTTATACTTGATTTGGTTTTAGAGCGGAAAAATTTGGAATCCATAGTGAAGACCCTTACTATAAATGCTTGCTTCGTTTGTCATTTCTTGCAGGAGCCTCTCGGTGGTGCACATGCTGATCCTTTCTGGGCATCTCAGCAGATTAAACATGCTATTCTCGAGGCCATGAGGGTAATACCTTCTCTGTCTATGGAAACAGACCAGAGGCTAATTCTTTGCTTAGCCAAAAAAAAGTAACTATATTGACACATGCGAAAATATCAACGAATTACCAAAGGCCTTCCACATTGTGTCATAGATGGACGGGGGTTAATTAGATGTTAGAATTCCACTTCTGTGAGATGAGATGCGATAGGATGCCAACGTATTGATCCAGTGTTTTCTTGCTTACTCTATCCAATGATGAATTTTAACATTTTAGGCCATTCCACTATGGCCTCTTGAGATACAGGAACTTGGCAGGATGAATTCTGAACAATTGCTTCACCAATGGATGCTTAAATTTCGTTATATTGGAGGTTTCCAAGAGGGCATTCAGGTTGAAACTGAAAGGAAGCGCAATATGAAGCCATCCGAGGCTAAAACACGGCCTGCTGATCTTGAATCAGAGCTTGCAGATCTTAGGAAGAAGATTCTAGAAGCCAAGGGACCATCTGATCCCATTACTACCCAAGCCCTTAAGAAGCTACCAGAAGATCTAGACACTGAGTTAACTAAAGCATTCATAGCTATGGGCTCGGATGATAGGATTGAATTTCTTAAATTAGAGATGCCAAGAGCTCCTATTCCAAATCAACCACTTAACAAGTCTTTGCAGGAGAAAGCCGATAAGATTATGCAAGAATTTAAGCAGAAGTTGTCACAACCTGGGGCATATCTCGGTTTAAAGCAAAAGCTTCACACCGTGAACGTGGCTAACAGGTTCATCAAGCTGAAGAATAAAAGTGAAAAACTAAAAACTGAAGTTAATCAGAAAATTCCAACTACTGTAAAAGCCAAGATAGACTGTTTGAAGACAGCTACAGAAAAGCTAACAATGGGACTCTTTGGATACAGAGTTTGCGGAGGAAGTTGAAGAAGCAAAGAAAGAGCTGGCGGATGTTCTAAGATCAACCAACCTGGAAATAGTCGGCACGTGCAAAAGGACCATTGCTGCTCCTCCAGAATTGAAAGAGGAGTTGGCAAAGGTAAATGAGGAGATTAAGGAGGAGATTCAAAGTGCAGTGACTAGATCAGGTCTTAGTGAAAAGATTGAAGAGCTGAAGGCGGAGATTTTGAAGGATCCCAGTTCAAAAAGGTAAAAGAACTGGAAACTGAGATCAAGGAGACTATTGCTGCTGCCCTCAGCGTCACCCCGGTGAAAAAAAAGGTTGATAGTTTGAGGGAGGAACTGGCATCACTCACCAAAGATAATGTGGAAAATAAAGTTGTTGCAGAAAATGGAAGATGGTGAAACTAGCTCCTGAGTTTCTCCTTGTGCTAGTTTGGACAGAAGCACTTGTGATTTGGAAGAGTTTTTTATGGCCACCCTGAGATATTGTAGGTATATTGGTGTGATCTGCACTTGGATGATTTTGTAATTTGTACTTGTAAATTGTAACATATATACGGATTGCAGATATAAAGTTGGTTAACAGGATAATATGCATGTCCATTTTCTTCTTATGTATTTCGTTTTATTCTTCTTCGAGATTGAAAAAATATTGACAGAATCTGAGGAGCGTCATCGAGCTGTTTCCATAGATGTTTTGCACATCATAACTACAACATATGGATGATGCAAGTTACCCGATACATGCATGTGCTGGTGGGAGATCACAAGTATTGAATGCAGTAATTGAGGAGCGCACAAGCTCTCGAGCACTACCATCATTAAAAGAATGAACTGCCAAACATCTTCACAAATGGTCTCAAGTTATCTAAAGCTGCAACACCAATGCTTGTCTTCTTAACTTATTTTTGTCTATCTGCATCAGTAACCAAGTACCATGACATATTGGGGTTTAGTTAGTGGACTTCGAATATAGAGAAGTTGCAATATTATAATAAAAATATTACATGAACACATAGATTCTTCAATTTCAGTAAAATCAAGATTTGCTTTTGACACAATGCTCACTTCCCAAATATGTCACATAATATTAACACAATAACACTGTAATATCATCAGTTGCAAAGAGTTCAAAAACCATCATTCAAATATAGCAAAATATATCATCAGCAACTAGCTTAATAAGATGACCGAAATATCATTGATTTACTACTTACACACACACAATATATAGTATAAACTAATTCGCTCGAGTGTTTAGGACCATAATTATCCTCTTCGCCGGGTTTGCTACTAAATTATGACTCTGGCTATTTTATTCGAGGAAATGAGATCTCTTGTCCTCTTATAATTTGCCTACAAAAATGAACATCTGTTATAAAAAAAATATAAAACTGAAGAAAAAACAGTAAATGAACAATGAAAATGAGTAATTATTTCTTTCTTTACAAGAGTATGGAGTTTTGATAATAAACTCTACTAAATTGAATTCAGATTTTTCTCTTTTTTCGTACAACCTCATTGTGGTGATTAGAGACACCTCTAATATGACACGTTCAGTTGTATGATCAGTTGGCTAGTGTGTGGGGCTATTTTCTTCGGTGGAGACAATGTCATTTCTTCTACTGATAGAACGAATATGTTTATCTTATCGTCAAGTGCAACCATTTCAAATATCAACACAATCAAATGATCAAAGGCTTCCAATATATCTCGTGACAACAAAAATATATTATTTTAGAGTATATCAACGTTCAGTCTTCTATTTATATTTCATTGACCAATCCTTCCTAACTCACATCTTTATCTTTTTTTGTATTTTGAAGATTCAGAAAATATCGAATAGTCACCTGTCTCAGAGTCCTATTTGTGCAGTTACAATAAAAAGTCGGTGCTCTTAATTGCCAAAAATGCCAAATGGATCAGCCCATTTCAGAAAAAGCTATAAATACATTGACTTCTCTATTAACTTCGATAAATTTCTCTCCCCACGCCCTAGAATCCCCCTCCCCCTTTCCTTCGATTTTTAGGCGTAATTTTCGTTACATATTTTTTCCATTTCAGAGAATCACCGTCGCTTGCCGGAGTTGGTACATTCTGGCCGAGCTACATAATTTTTTGGATAATTCTTTAGTTTTCTCGGAGATACGTAGTTGGTGATGAATCAGAGACCACGATTTCAACCGCCAGGCATGGGCGGCCGTGGCGGCGGCGGGAGTATGCATCCAAATAGTAACCAAAATTTTCAATACAGAAATCCTCAGCAGTATATGCAGAGAGGTCCGACGCCCTATCAGCAGCAGCAGCAGCAGCAGCATTTTCAGAATCAGCTAACGCAGCAGCAGTGGCTTAGAAGAAACCAGTTGCCGTCTACTGATTCTCCCGTTGAAGAGGTTGAAAAGACTGTACAGTCCGAAGCCGTTGACCAGAGGTAGGGTTTCTTTGCTCCCTTCATTTTCACTTATTTATACATAGAATAATAGAGTAAGTGTGAGATTTAGTGAATTTGTAGTACGATGGAACCCTGGTTTGTCTTAAAACTCAGATTACTGAGTATTGTAGTGAAATGAGCCCAATAGACTGAATGGATGGATGATTACTTAGTCGCCTACTCGTGCCTAACTAGTTTGGGATTGATGCTAGTTTTTGTTGTTGTATCATGCGTAGAATGTAGAATTTATCGGAGGAGTTTAAAGTTATAGCTGAACGAGATTTCTGCTTCAGATTCAGATATCAGCTATTTTCTTGATTACTTTACGGCATGATTGGTACTTTCACTGAATTAGAGAGCTCTTGTTTGCACAGAAGTGGTTAATGAAGAAATCTGTCAAGTTAGAGATATTGGTTGAATTGTTGTTTTTTGTGCCTGCTGGTCATGATCTTAAAGCTAGCTGACTTATTTTTATAAATCACCTTCTTACCTAGACTAGTTTATGTCATCATGTGGGCTGGAATACAGGGAACTTGTTGATAGATGGGAAGAAAAGATTATTAATTAGTAGGACAATGTCAAGAGACTCTGATCAGTTTTCTCCTAGATTTCTGATGGGTTGTTTGTGGTTGTGGTTTGGGGAGGTGGGAGTCATTTCCTTAGATTGTTCGAGTCAAAGCCGGTCTGCTTTTAAGGATCAAAGCTTGTGACCTCAATATCATGTGTACATACACGACTCTTCATCTATATCAACATAAATTGTGGTTTGGTCCAATATCTTGTTCCAGTATAGCAGGTAATCTTGAATAGTTTATTATCAAAAAATAAGCTTTGGCCATGAATATGACGAAGCTCAAGCTAGAGTATTCAGCCTCTTGGTTTCTCAACTAGCCTTAGTAGACCAGAAATCTCATAATAATAACAGCATTACTTGTTTATTAGTTGAGAGGTTTAGGAAATATTCCATTTAGTAAAGAGGCTGTTTTTCAACATGCAAAATATTGGCAAGTCTAGTTTTCTTAAATGAAGTAATACGTATTTGTCCGACCAGCTATCTGATCATGTTAGCTTAGCAATAGGCTTGCTGTATACTACGACAAAAACAACATACCCAATATATTCCCTCAAAATGGGGTCTGGGGAGGGTAGTATGTATACAGTCTATACCACTACCTCAAAGGTGAGGTAGAGAGGCTGTTTCCAATAGACCCCCAGCTCAAGACCAAACAACATAGGAAAAGACATAATATAAGAACAAGAAACAAAAGGTAGTCACAAACAACAGTCAGTAACAAAACAACAAACAATAGCAGAAACAAGATTATCACCAAATAATACCACCAACAATCTACCCAACTTGCTAGATGCTACTTCCTCTTAAATTAATTTTATTCACCTATATTGTCCCTAAAAAGTTTCTTGTTACATTGTGGTCCACATACGCCAAATTGAAGTATTGGAGACAATGGGAGTGTTAGTACCTTTTCTTTTAACGGGGAAGGGAAGGTTTATTTCTCCTATTAACAGCAAACAGTATATTTTGAGGGAGGATATTTGTTCTCCCAAAACTTTCATTGGCTTATCATTTTTGATTGATAGAATTGGGACGTTTTTGAGTTTCATGTATCATGAGTTTGAATTATGTCATTTATTGTGTCGAACATATCTTAAGCCGTAGTGGGATTAATGATAAATCAATTCCTTTTCTTCCCTTTTCCCCTTTTTACAGTTCACAAGATTGGAAGGCTGGGTTGAAGACACCACTACCTGATACTCGATACAAAACAGAGGTAAACTGGAAATTGTTCTCTGTCTGTTTGGTTCACTGCATTGTATTCTCTTTGTTACAGAATGTTTGTTCTGTTCCTTCTCAATTTCAATTTTCATCTATCTATCTCATTCACATACACGCGAAAGAAATGAATCATAAGTCACATGTCGTAAGAAACGAGGTGTCCTTCTAGTATTTCATTAACTATTAGCTTGAAACTTGAGTCGTGAAATCTTTTCATAGAATACTTGCATGTAAAAAAAGTTCTTTTCTTTTGAGTGATCACCAATGTGATGGACCAAAGAAGAAGTAGGCTATCTTTTGTGACAAAGGGACTAATGTTACTCTTGCTGAGATTTTCCCTTAATTCTGACACTCCGGCTTATATCTCTGTCATTTGTCCCTCTTTGGCCTTCCTCACCCATGTTATTATTGATGTAACTCTGTAGTTGTGCACTTGAGGAACTTGTAAGTGCTCTTGCGCCTAATTTAATCCATTAGGAGAACGAGCTGATCTGACAATTAATTGGAAGTACAAAAACACATTGCTTATGTAGAGCTGCTGAAGATGTCATATTCCTCCAACAAGTGCTAGAAAGTGATGATGCTATATCCATATGATATGGTGCAGTAGCATTGTAAGCCTACATTAGTAATCATATATCTACATTTGTAATCTTCTACATGATTTTAACAGCCTTCGCCTCTAGGAATCTCTGGTACTTCCATTTCATGATTTTATTCCAGGATTAGCACATCATCATTGTGAATTATTCATACTAGTGCTAGAGTATGAGGCCATTCATTTGATGTGTAGCATTGCATTTTAAGTCTATGTTTATAATCTTCGACGTATTTTAACAGTATTTTGATGCATACTATAGAGTTTCTAGGGTATGATATTTTGCTCGCCGAATGTTGAGATGTGAGTCCTTCCTTGATGTGGTTTGTTTACTCCCTGATTGTTTTTTCTTTTCTTTTCTGGATCTAGAACTTCTGTAATTGTGTAGTGTTGTTTATGAGGTTATTTGTTCTGCATTACTGATTGTCTTGGCTGCTACTTTTTCTTGTAGGATGTAACAGCAACTAAGGGAAATGAATTTGAAGACTACTTTCTCAAGCGTGAACTGCTTATGGGAATTTATGAAAAGGGATTTGAGAGACCATCGCCAATCCAGGAGGAGAGCATTCCAATTGCTCTAACTGGAAGTGACATTTTGGCTAGGGCCAAAAATGGAACTGGGAAGACTGCTGCCTTCTGCATTCCTGCTTTAGAGAAAATTGATCAAGACAAGAATGCGATTCAAGGTTCTTATCTAAGCATTTTATAGTAGTTATACTGTGACCTCTCTAGTGCTTGTAGGTCTGCAAGTGAACTAAGCTTTGCATACCAGTTCATGTTGAGCATGGATTGAGTAGCTAGTAAAGCTTTGGTATAATCTGGCGCACAACTCCTTTACTAAGGGAGTTGAGTTAGGCGTGAAGTCCTTTAGGCCCCTCAATTAATAGTGGTCAAAGTCTGTTGGGGCTTTAAGTGCAAATTAGAAATAAAACGTGGTCTTTTACAAAGAAAACGCACAAGGAAAAATAAAATATACTCCCTCTGTCCCATTTTGAGTGTCACCTTTGATCGGGACAGAACTTAAGAAATAAGTAGACACTTTGTGAAGTTAACCAAATTGTCCTTTTTAGAAAAGTAAAAAAAGAAAAAGGAGTATTTTTAAAATTAGGTGGGACCAATAGGGTAAAAAAGGAAATGTGCCTTTAAATAGTTACCAAATAAGAAAAGACGATATTCTTTTTGGGAAGGACAAAAAAGGGAAGTTTGCCACATGAAATGGGAGGGAGGGAGTATATGTTTTTTCATAACCAAAAAGGAGTGTAAGCAACACGCTAGAAGGAGCAACAACAACAACATACCAATGTAATCCCACAAGTGGAGTACGGGGAAAGTAGTGTGTATGCATAACTTACCCCTACATCATAGAGATAGAGAGACTATTTCCAATAGACCCTCTGCTTAAAAAGACTTTGAAAGAGGGAAAACAGGAAAAAAGTAGTAATAACAATGAGATAGTGTGAAAAGGAAAACAATACACACCATAGAAAAGAAAGAACACTAACAACAACGAAATAAAGCCAGGTTAGAAGGAGAAAATGAAATATGTAATGCAACAAAATGTAACTAGTTGGATCAAAGAGTTGAAACAGCCATAATTAAGCGAAATATACCGTGTACTCTATCAATCTAGGTTAGAAACCGCCTTAAATTTCTGATTTAGATGAGAATATGCCTTTCTATATTATTTGGAGTTGGTTTTTTGTGGTGAAATTTTAATTTCTCATCCTAAGTAATAAAAATATATTCATAACACTTTTTAACAGTCCAATTTTTTACAATTTATTATATTAGTTTATGAACTATATTTTCTTTTTGGCTATTGTTGCTCTCTTAAAGACAGAGCCAACAACCTTTTTATCGTAGTACCTACAATAAGTGTTACTTGAGCAAGGCAAAGCCACAACCTGGCTTCAACAAAGCTTTAGGGCTTAGAGGGTTTGTGGATTGGCTTATTTTTAGGTGCTTTTGGCTTTTAAGCACTTTCTAATTTTGAAAGTGTTTGACAAAGACACAAAGTACTTTTAGCACCTTACTTGAGGCTTAAAAAGTACAAAAAAGAAATGCCAAAAGCCAAAGGTTAGTTGCTTCCAACTTTTGGCTTTTAGCTTATAAGTCACTTAAAAAAGTTGATCCAAATACCCCCTTAAGCGTGCTTCAGATATCCTTTGGCAACACCGCCTCAAGTGGAATCCCCTCTTTCTTTTTATAGGAATTGCAATGTAATGGTTTTCATATCGGCATATTACATTTAATCACCTAAGTCCTTAACAAGAAATCTCTTTTGGTTCTTGCAAATAAATATTCTGAATTTAAATTACCATATCGGAAGGAATTTTTCTTTTCCATATCATAATATTTGAATTAGATTCAAGCCCATGCTTATAAAATACTTGTTCCCAGAGTTTCATAAAAAAAATGTTTTTCCCAGAAAGAAGAAAAAATTTGATCTTGTAAACACATCATATACAGTATGAAGTTGACCTGGGTTTAATCTAGTTGAGTTCAGTTTTTCTTTGATGCTCAGCAGTTGTGAGCTTAAATTTGGGGCTGATATTGTCTCAATGCTTACATGCCATAGCAAGTTTTAGCTTAGAAACATGTGTTCCCGGCACTTCCTGTCATATATAGTCTATGTTGATACACATGAAATAGCGTGCTCTGAACGTCTTGCTTTTATTTTGATTTCGTGCAAGCTATTATTGATACAGTGTGCAATGATAGAGCTTATAATTGGTCCTAACTTCTAACATAGATTTAGCATCCCTGCAAATTAAGAGGAAAATGTGTAGTATTTACCCTAGTTGTGCAATTATACTTTGCTCTGTTTTAGTTTGTTTCTAACTGTTGGTCGGTGCCTCCATATGCAGTTGTTATTCTCGTCCCAACTCGAGAATTGGCCCTCCAAACATCTCAGGTTTGTAAAGAACTCGGGAAGCACCTAAAAATTGAAGTCATGGTTACCACTGGAGGGACTAGCTTAAAGGACGACATCATGAGACTCTATCAGCCAGTTCATTTACTTGTTGGAACTCCTGGAAGAATTCTTGACCTTGCAAAAAAGGGGGTGTGCATTTTGAAAGATTGCTCCATGCTTGTCATGGATGAGGTAATCCTTTCTTGAGTAAATAAAACAGATTATTAATGCCCCGTTATCTTCTGAAGAGATGTTTGAATGTTAAAGCCGATGACAAAATGTTTAAATTCTTTGATACCTTATTAGCTATAGAGTGCAATATAGGTGAAGTTTTAATCAATTCAGGATCTCTGAGGCACTCGGTTTCATTTTTGATGTTTAGAAACCAGCATTGCTTTGGGCTAGTTTACTTATGATTCTACCTCCAACCTACAAGTCTTAATGCAAGTTTCTTACATGCCGAGAACAAAATTTACCATGAGTCTATGACTACCTTACATGATTTCATTGGAATTCAATACATTATCACCCTCTTTTTTTTTCCTTCATGGCAAGACACCATATAGCCGGTTGTCTATCGGAAACAACCTCTCTGTCTCACCTCTGAGGTAGTGGTATGGACTGCGTACACTTACCCTCCCTAGATCCCACTTGGTGGGAATATACTGGTTATGTTGTTGTTTGTTTGTTGTTTTCAAGACACCATATGGAATTGTAATTCTAATTGTGTTTACTTTTGTCCTTCAGGCTGATAAGCTTCTTTCACCAGAATTCCAACCTTCCATTGAGCAGCTGATCCATTTCTTACCTGCAAATCGCCAGATTTTGATGTTTTCTGCAACATTCCCTGTTACTGTCAAGGACTTTAGAGATAGACATCTGCGCAAGCCATATGTTATCAACCTCATGGATGAACTTACACTCAAGGGTATTACACAATTTTATGCTTTTGTTGAAGAAAGGCAGAAGGTTCACTGCCTTAACACTCTCTTCTCAAAGGTAGTCCTAGTTTTACTATGGAATATAGGTGTTAAAATTGGTGGAATGTGCACATGCTAACCTGTTTCTATCTGTTTTACCGGTGCAGCTTCAAATTAACCAATCAATTATATTTTGCAACTCTGTAAATCGTGTGGAACTTCTTGCCAAGAAAATCACTGAGCTAGGCTTTTCATGCTTCTACATTCATGCTAAGATGCTTCAAGATCATAGGAACAGGGTGTTTCATGACTTCCGTAATGGTGCCTGCAGGAACCTTGTTTGTACTGGTATGATTAATACATCTGTTTATCTGGCATGGTTAATTATTTATGTGTTCACATGTTCAATATGAACTTCAGAATTCATTGTTATTCATTTATACTTCTAAGTACATAATAGTGCTTTGAAAGGTGCGGCTTATATACAGTTTTCTCTTCATAAGATGTTCTTACAGAGGCAAATATCATGAGAAATATTGATGCCGGGTGTATTGTGGTGTAACTTGTTTGGTTGCAAGTGCCCCATTGTTGGATCA
Organism: Capsicum annuum; assembly: GCF_002878395.1. Taxonomy (NCBI): domain Eukaryota; kingdom Viridiplantae; phylum Streptophyta; class Magnoliopsida; order Solanales; family Solanaceae; genus Capsicum; species Capsicum annuum. The sequence goes on from NC_061118.1 coordinate 144,759,848, forward strand.
GATTGCATGCACTTATTATCTTACCAAACACAGTGCTATATGTGGTTGCATCTTTTTAGTTTGTGTTGATCGGGTGAAATTTCCACCTCTTTGGGTTGTGTTTTGGTTGTGGGATGACTGTGGGGATCAAACTAGATGCTACTTGGAATTTATGCATTTCCTTGCTGGAATATGTGGCTTTACTGATATCTATTTCATGTCGCGATATTCTTGGTGTTGTTGAGCTATATTAAATGGTACGCCATTTATTGTTTTATTTTGTAATGAATGATTCTCACATTGGTCTTAGATTATGAATTTTGACTTTATCTTTCTTGATGCATGCCTAATCTCATTGATTCTTGTTCTTTTACCATGATCAGCTTGTATTCATGTGATATGATGTCTATTTTGTTATGATGTCTATTTTGTTGATTGTTTAGTAGCCTTGTTTTCTTTCATTATGGGACAGATTTGTTTACTAGAGGAATAGATATTCAAGCTGTCAACGTTGTTATCAATTTTGATTTCCCAAAGAACTCAGAAACGTACTTGCACAGGGTATGCACTACAGACCTTTGATCTTGCGTATTGACTTATCTATCTGTTTGTGCTATTTTCTCATTGATAATTTTTTTTTGTTGTTTTTTTGCAGGTAGGACGGTCAGGGAGATTTGGACACCTTGGTTTAGCTGTTAGCCTGGTTACTTATGAGGATCGCTTCAATCTGTATGCATTAATTATGTTCATCTCTTTTATGCTATCATTTAGTTTCCATGTGCTGGTTTCTGATGATACTGATTGTATCTATCTGACTGGCAGGTACAGAATTGAACAAGAACTAGGAACAGAGATCAAGCAAATTCCTCCACATATAGATCAAGCTATATATTGCCAGTGATCAGTTAGCTGCGGTTGATGGTGCTGCCAGTGGGTAAGTGATTAGAATAAAGATGTTTTGTGTATGCAGTTTGTTAAGTTACTGGATACAGCTTTCCAGAGAATTTTCTTTTGTGCAGTCCAGTCAGTTATATATCTCTTTGTTAGTTTTAGTTGCCCATTAATCTCGGGTAGTTTTTATTATTTGTATTGAAGGCAGTTAGCTGATATTCGGAATATTACTTTCTTATTCGGGTGCTTCTTCTTACAAAAAATTACTCTCTCTCATTTGATGTGTAGTATTACTCCATACTGGAAGTTGGGAGTAGGAGGATTACTGTGTGTTTCTCGCACTTTGCGACTAAAAGCTCCCTCTTGTTTTTCTGAATGATGCGGGTTTGCTCATTTGATAGGTAACACGTTTAGTTCATCAGATAAACATTTTCTTTATTAGTCTTCTTTACCTTGACCAATATAAGCTTTTCAGCGCTTGATCGGTCTATTCATGACGAAGTGCTGGCTTATTTTTAACTCTGCTGTTTGGGAAGTTCGATTCTGAAGGTGTTATTTTTCTAATAAGTTGAGTGCTGTAAAAATGACACTGGAAAGTATTAGAAAGGTTGGCAAAACAAAAAGGGTATGAAATAGAATCATTTAGTTTATGTAATGTTGCACCCAAGAGTGTGGCCTAGTGGTTCAAGGAAGCTGGGTTGAGCACCGTGAGGGCCCGGGTTCAATTCTCAACCTAGACAAACACTAGGTGATTTCTTCCCATCTGTTCTAGTGTTGGTGGACAGAGTTACTTGGTACCTGTTGTTGGTGGGAGGTGGCAGGTATCCCGTGGAATTAATCGAGGTGCGTGCAAGCTGGCCCGGACACCACGATTACTCAAAAAGAAGTTTATGTAATGTTAAACATCTAAAGTTCTTGAATGGAAAAAGACAACATCATGTTAAGTCTTTCTTAACTTCTTGTTTTGAGTTATCTTATTAAGCTTGTTTTGACAAGTGCACTTCCCTTTTACCTTCAAAACAAGTAGTAGAATAAATAATTTTTTTTGAGCACATACTTTCTTGCAGAGATGCCAGATTTCACTTTCTGAAGGTGTGCACTCTTGAGTTTAAAAGAGAAGACTTGGCAGGTTCATGGTTGCGGAACAACAAAGTGCATATTAGATTCGGGCTTCTAATGACTAAAGAATCAGGTGGTACATGTTGAACACTCAAATCAGTCCTCAGTAAATGGCTTGTCTTTTGTTGGGCATCTGGATTATTTAGTATTTGCCATTTGTAGTTGTTTCCTTGGCTCTGTATGTCTGTTGGGAACTGTGAGAGATTTGGCCGTTGTTTGGATCTGTGTATGCCGTGCACATGGGTTCAGTGTGCGGGCATTGCCGTGAAGAAGTGGTGCTTACGGATATAATGGAACATCTTAAGTGATGGAAAAGAGTTTGGTTGAATTGATTGTGAGATGAGGGACTTCCTTTTCCTTTTATAGCTTTTTCTGTATTGACAATGTTTCTTTTTGCTTTCTTCCTGGGTGTAGTAGTCAGATGTTTCTTTTTGCTTTCTTCCTGGGTGTAGTAGTCAGTTTGGCTGATTTTGAAGAGAGTATGATCCTATGGTAGCGCATTGTCTTTGTCTCTTGTCGTGGTGGATACTGTTTTGTTGTGACACCTTAAAAAGGTGGATATTTTGTTGCCAAAAAAGTTGGGGGATCTCCACAGCATTTAGTTTGGCTGCAAAATTCCGTCATTTTTTTTAGAGAATGTTGAAAACTATTTTTCATACAATTGTTTTGAGTTTAAACTTTATATTACTTGAGTAAACTTAAATATGTTATATAGTATCGGTACTAAATTAATTATCAAGGTATTATTTGATTTTTAATACTATATGAATACGAACATTTAGGGCTCGTTTGGTCATGGAAATTTTTTTCTTTTTTTCGGAAAATTTTTTAGGAGTTGAAAATTGTGGTGTTTGGCTATGAAAATTCAAAAAATAATTTCGGAAAACTTTTCTGAAAAGGGAAAACAGGTTTTTGTTGTTTTCACAATTTTTCAACTTTTATTATTGTTACATATAACCCTAATCTTTTAAATTTTTACATAAAACTTTTCTTATAACATTACTTTTTCAATAGTACATGTATTAGTTTTAAAGAATGAGGTAATTATAATTTCAAACTTAATGCTATCCTAATTAATATATATCTCTTTTTCTCTCCTATCATTATTTTTATTTCTTATTTAATTTTCTCTCTTATTGAAGATATTATTTTACTGCTAATTTATATTTATATCCATAAATATATAAAATATTATATTTATAATAGAAATATACAAAGTATGTTATATATAAAGTTTATATCATGTATATATCATATACACACATATATAAATATATAAAGTATTAAGAAACATACTAAGAATATTTATAATATAAATAAACAAAGTATGTAATATATGAAGTTTATACCATGTATATATCATATACACACATATATAAAAGTACAAAATATAAAGAAACATACTAAGCATATTTATATATTTATGGTATATGATATAATATACCATAAATATGCAAAGCATGTTTAACGTAGAAATAATTTATTCACACACAGTAAAATCTTTCATTTATAAGAAAATTCAAGAAATAAATTAGTGGCACGCTAAAATTTAAGAACAACTCATCATTTCCTATTTTTTAGGAACGAAAAATGAAGGAAATAAATTAAATAAATTTCTTAAAAAATAAATTTGTTTAAAAGATAATATTTGTTAACTAAAAACTAGAAGCAGTGATCTGTTAATATAACATTCAGATTTAAAATTTTCAAATATAAGAAAACGGCTATTAATGTAAATATTATATATGTCATAATTGAAATTCATTAAATATGACCATGCATATGTAATTATTTTTATAATAGTGGTTAATTGTGTGTTTTTTCCATTAGAAGGTAAATTTTAGTTGGGTGATTTTGATAGTTTAAAAAAGTTAGGGCATAAAATCATATTTAAAAAAGTTTTTTGAAAAGTCAAAAAAAAAAATTTAAAAAAAATATGGTCAAACACAATTTCAACTCCAACTCCAAATTTTTTTAGTTTTCATGGCAAACGGCTACTTAGTTACATATTTCTTCCCATAACACAACTCCCTATATTTCAGTTTTGTGATAGTCTTTTCTTCCTTTATGCTACATTATAAAACGGTTGAAGCTAGTATTTATTTCTCTATTACTTTTTGCAATGTTTCAAACATTCGAATTAAATCACTCAAATTTCAATTGTAATCAATTTTTGTCATTACTTTAGTATTTATTGAGGTATAGAAAGTGTTTCAGGTGACAAATTTTACATGTTTAAGTTCTCTAAAAAGCTGTTAAAAATAAGTACTCGCTCCATTTTCAAAAGAAATCTAACTTTTGTTTTAGTCCGTTTTTTAAAAATGACCCGTTTCTGTTTGTCACTATTTTAATTTTAATTTTTTACGTGATATATTTAAAATCACATGATTAAAAAATATGTTAATACATTTGATTTAACATTAATTTAATATCATAAGATATAATTTTTTTATTTTTATAAATTTTAAGCTAAATTAAAATAGATCATTTTTTTTAAAACGAGGGAAGGAAGTAATATCTATTCTTCGCGTAAGACAGTCATTAAATATAATATAAATATTTAAAAAACTCTATGAAGGCGAGAGCGAGATTATCAAAAGGTGAGGGCTTTGAAGGGTGAAGATGAAGCAATAACTTTAAAATTCAATCTACAAAACTTGTTTTTTCTACTCCCAACAGAAAAATCTTCATCCTCATTTCTTAAATAATTTATTTTAATAAAATATAATGAAAAATATTTTCCTACTTATAGTTAAGTGGTAAACTCAAATTTATTTAATGAGCATAATATAATGTACATTTACATAAAAATGGAACTAAATTGCTGCGTTAGCACTTAGGAGGGGGACTCATTTCTGACCTATCACGAGAAAGAGATGCTTCCTTTATTACATCATATACCTACTTTACTTATTATAATCATTTAAAATTTTAATTTTTTAGAATAATTATACAAATTTCTAATTTTATTTAAAAGTTCGAACGCATCATAGAAGAATATGACGCATTCGTACAAGATTAGGTGATATATTCGAAAGAATATGATACATTTGCGTATAATTAAGTGATATATTCGAAAAATATGATGTATTCGTATAAAATTAAGTGATTTATCCGAAAGAATATTATGTATCCGTGTGGACTAAATAAAGAATTTTTAATAGTATTAAAACTCCCTCCATCCCTAAATACATGTCACATTTTTTATTTATAAGCCCCTTAAGAAGCTCATTAAGTAGAGGATGATTTGACGAAATTATTGTTATTTATTATTCCTTCATTTAATAATATTTGTCCATTATTAACTTGACATACATAGATTAAAAAACAATAAATAATAAAGGTAATTTTGTCATACAACTCTTTGAATATAATTAATTTGTTGCTTTAAATATGCACTGAATAGTGAATAATCTTTAATAACAAGGATAAAATGAATACAAATACAGGTGTGTATCGGTCGGTTCGATTTTATATATTATCGGTTCGGTTTATTGATTTTTGATTTTTAAATATGCTAAACCAATAACCAAACCAATAAGATATTTTTTATCGGTTTTTAGTCCTTGACAGTTCGATTTTCGGTTTAACCAATACGAAAATATTCATAAAATAGAAATAATAGTAACTAACATGAAAAAAAAAAATCAAATTTTAGTTGCAACCAAAAATCCTACATAATGTGTTTTAATTTACAAAATTCTTCAAGTTTGAACTAAATGTTGTTAGGAGAAATTAAGAGTTAGTATAATTGATATAATAATTTTGTT
>NC_061118.1:144768606-144797185 GCF_002878395.1 Capsicum annuum
TTCGATTTTTTCACACTTCTAAATACAAATAGGTAAATTATTCATTGTTTCTCAAATTGGACAAGTGTTATTAATGTTCTATTTTTGCATCATATTAATATCTTTTCATGTTTTTGACTAAGGTAAAGGAAACAAATAACTAATTATGTCATGATATTTCAAAATAAAAAATATTACTCCATCCGTCCATTTTTCTCTTCCCAAATTGATATTGCATATTAATTAAGAAAAATAATTAATTACATGGCTACTTTATCATAGTATTTCTATTAAATGATGTTTATATTTTAATTTGGAGAAAAAATAATTAATACTGAGGATAAAAAATGAAAAAAATTATCTTATCTTAATTAATGAAAAATAATAAATAAAATTAGGATGAGTTAAATGGAATGAAAGAAGTATTAGATATCTATTTTAGTAAGTACGATAAGTATTCAGGAATAGGAATGGAGGGAGTATTATAATTTCAAAATTATGATATGATAATATTTGATATATATATATATATATATGCGCGCGCGCTCGCAATGGCCACCTCTAGTCTTCTACATTAATAATGCTATTAAATGCTTTCCCTTTGTTTCTAATAAAGTGTGTATGTGGGGTTGTTTTGTCTGCTTGTATTTATGAATTGCTGCGAATTAATGTGTGAGATTTCATTAACTCTTTTATCTTCTTTTCTTTCATTTTCGCATCCCTCACTCTTGTAATCTTGTTTTATATGCTCATATTCATACACATACATGTATGCATTTATGAAAATTAATGTTACTCCATATTTGTTGGAAATATTTTTAGTTTAATAAGAGCTCAGTATCTGATTATATACGTACTAAGTAAAGATCTCTAGTAATATTCTACTCTCTTCGTTCCTAAATAAGCGATATGCATGTTAGTTAAAGAATATAAATGCTGTGCCACTTCGTTTGATAGAACTAAAGTACTTACATATAAATAAGAATTAAATGCTTCTAATCATTCATTCATTTTTACTTGTTACTTTTGATACGACACACTTATTAAGAAAATAATAATTGATAGAAGGAGTTTACTAAAATATAATAAGTAAAAATAAAAAGAGAGCACTAAAGCTTGCTCAATGGATGATATGGATGGCTGTGGACACAGTCAAATCACACAATTTGTTTTTGTGACTTAGGGCTCGGTTGATAGAGTGTATAAGAATAATATAAAATATAATGTATTAATAAAGTTTGTATTAACAATGCTTATATTTTTCTTATGTAGTATTTGATTCGATGTATTAAAAATAACATGAATTACATAATTTTTTTAAAAAAATAAAATTACATATTACCCTCAATATATATGTTGAAAAGTAAGCTAAATTTTTTTTGAGAGAGTAATGTAATGGATTTTGAGGTATAAGTAATACACACCTCAATACACAATAGAGTACATAACTAATGGTTGCATTAGTTATACATAGGTTAAAAAGATATACCAAACAAGATACTACTAATACATATTAAATTAATGCGTGCATTAATATTCCAATACACTCTACCAAACGATCCCTAATAGGTACCTAATAAAATACAATACTAGTATATTTATCTATATCTATAATTTATAATCTATAATACATTAAAAGTGTGAATACTCTTAGAAAAGTGATTTGAACTTTTTGTCTTTCATTAAAAAAACTCTATAATAGACAAAACTGTCATTTACCATATTACTAGATTATTATTTAATTATTTTATAATATTTTAGGTGTCCCATTAAAATTTGGTTATTAATCTTTCCTTATTTAAACATAATTAAAAATACTATTAATTTTCAAGGTTATTAATCTTTCCTTATTTAAACATCATTAAAAATATTATTAATTTACATTTGAGGAACTAATAATAAATTAATCTTTTATGTAAAAAGACGTAACCAAATACCAATAATTTTATTGATTAAGATAAAAACTTATAATGTTGAACTATATCTTTTAAATATATACTATATTTATTTTAACTCAAGTGCTATTTTTTTATAATTTTATTTTCTTATATATAATTATACTTATCAACATAAGACACACGTACAAAATACGTACACTTGATTAGTATCTCAAAAATTATATATATCAAATTTTCCCGGAGTTACCGGTATCCGTGATCCTGTCTCTGTTCATGACATATTTAGATGATAAGATTAATTAAGAATATTTTATTTTGATACACTTTATCTTTAATTTATGACCTCTAAGTTCAAAACCTCTTTCTTATTCTTAAATTTTATGCTAAATCAAAATTATGTTAGAAACGGTATATTTTTTTTATCTCAAATTGGGATAACACAGTGATTAATAAAAATAATAAATAATATAGTTAATTTATCATAATATTCTTATTAAATGATGTTTATATTTTAATTTATAGAAAAAGTAATTAATACAAAGTGTAAAAATAAGGAAAAAAAATTATCTTATCTTGATAAATAAAGAAAAATAAATAAAATGGAACATTAAATTAAAAAATTTGAAACGAGTAAAATAAGACGGAGGAAGTATTAGTAATTGTTTGCTAGCTAGTATCTGAGTTTGATAAATTTTAGAGTACTCATTTAAGCTTAGTTAATTAAAGTTAGAATTGACAAGTGACTGTCTGAGACCCTAGTAGACAAGTAAAGTAGCTTAGTTGTGGTCCAATGGGCTGGCTTTGATTTTTCAATTTTCAAAGCTGAATTCAACTCTCAATTATTTCTATCCTCAGTTTGTATTTGTTCATGGGATTTCACTCTTTTACCTTTGCTTTGCTTTTTATGCTGTTTACGCGTTAGTGTCCCACGCACTCCATAGTTATGTTACATCAAACTTATTTACAGCTACAGCATATATATGGTGTAGAATTTTAGGGCCTGTTTGCCCATAATATTTTTTTGAATTTTTTTTGAAATTTTTTTTTCGGAATTGAAAATTGTGCTGTTTGGTCATGAAAATTCAAAAAATAATTTCGAATTTTTTTTTTGAAAAGAAAAAACAGGTTTTTGTTGTTTTTTTTATAATTTTCCAACTTCAATTTCAACCTTTATTATTATTACATAAAAATCTCCTCATAACATTATTTTTTCAATATTACGTATATAGCAGTTTTAAAGAATAAGATAATTATAATTTCAAATTTAATGTTATCCTAATTAATATATATCTCTTTTTCTCTCTTGTCATTATTTTTATCCTTTATTTAATTTTTTCCCTTATTTAAGACATTATTTTACTGCTAATTTATATTTATACGCATAAATATATAAAGTATTATATTTATAATAGAAATATACAAATTATGTTATATATAAAATTTATACCATGTATATATCATATACACACGTATATAAATATACAAAGTATTAAGAAACATACTAAGCATATTTATAATATAAATATACAAAGTATGTTATATATGAAGTTTATACCATGTATATACCATATACACACATATATAAAAATACAAAGTATAAAGAAACATATGTATATATCTATGGTATATGATATAATATACCACAACTATGCAAAGTATGTTTTACATAAAAATAATTTATTCACACACAGTAAAATCTTTCATGTATAAGAAAATTAAAGAAATAAATTAACGGGACCCTAAAATTTAATAGCAACTCATCATTTCCTTTTTTTTAGGAACAGAAAATGAAGAAGAAAATAAATTAAATAAATTTCTAAAAAAATAAATTTGTTTGAAAGATAAATTGTTACCTAAAAAACAGGAAGTAATGATATGTTAATATAATATCTATATTTAAAATTTTCAAATATAAGAAAACTGCTATTAATGTAAATATTATATATGTCATAATTGAAATTCATTAAATATGGCCATGTATATGTAATTATTTTTATAATAGTGGCTAATTGTATGTTTTTTCCATTAATAGGTAAATTTTAGTTGAGCGATTTTTATATTTTGTAAAAGTTAGGGCATAAAATCATATTTAAAAAAGTTTTTTCAAAAGTAAAAAAAATAAAATTAAAAAGACATGGCAAAACACAACTCCAACTTCAATTTCAACTCCAACTCTAAAATTTTTTAGTTTTCATGGCTAAACGGCTACTTAATGTATTCTAAAGATTCTGCTAAAATTATGCATGTTTTTATCACACTCTCTTCAACAATAGATAAAAATTTATCGATACCTACTAATGTTTACGTCATGTCAACAAATGGGCAGGGGCGGACCTATGTATACTTTTGAGGTGCTCTGGCACCCAGTAAATTTGATGCGGAATAAGTATAGTTATATAGAAAATATATGAAAATAAGTATAAAACATATAAAAGCATTCATTAAAATAAAAGTTGGTTGGATGCATTGGCATTTGAGTTGATCTTAAGGTCCTCCATTGAAGGAACGTCTTGGGTTTGAACCTTTGATTCTTTTATTTTTTATTTTTTTAAACACCTACAATCCTTAAAGACCTTACCCCTACCTCGATAGTAGATCGGATGTTTTTGATAGACGTTCGACACAAGGAAAAAAGTCTTAAAACAATACAAAGAAAAAGTAACAGATGTGAAAACATAACAAAGCAAAATTCGATAATGATCGAAGTACAAGAAACAACATATAATAATAGAAATTGAAGGATAAGAAACTAGGGGAGCAATATTGCAATCAGAGGCGGAGTTAGGATTTCAAGTAAGGGGGTTCAATATTCAAAGAAAACTAAGTCGAAGGAGGTTCAACGCCTACTATAACCATATAAAAAATAATTTTAATTATTTATAAATAATATATTTTTCCGTCGAACGAACCCCTAAAGAGAACTGATTCCGCCTCTGATTGCATTGCTAATTTTTATGGCTGAGAAATTAGTCTGGAATCAACCTTTAGAACCAACCACAATCTCAGAAATTCAGAGATACTAGCCAGGTTTCTCTGCCCATATACATTTACCAGACTTAGTTTGCATGATGCAGGACTCGAACCTCTCTTTTAAGTCGCAAGTTAACTTTTATCACTCGAACCAAGACGTTGGGTGGACTTATTACTTAGATACTTTCAGCAGTTATCCGCTTTGTATTTGACTAAACAACATTTATCGTGGGCACAATAAGTGGTACACCATATGTGTGTTGGGTTATTGCTCACAGGGGGACCTACACATAAATTTTGGATGCTCCGGCACGCACTAAATTCGACGCGAAATAGATATAATTACATAAAAAAATATATAAAAATGAGTAAATTATATAAAAGCACCTACTAAACAAGAAGTTGGTTAGTTGTACTGACATTTAGGTTGATCTTAAGACTCTCCACTGGTAGGTGTGATCAGGTCCAAACCTAATTGAGGTAATTTTTTATTTTTTCCTATAGTAAACACCCACACTTCTCAAATCCTGGATCCGCCATCGATTGCTCACATTGCTGCCTTTGACCAGGAAACTTACTCTGCCTTGATAGTAGTACTATGGATTATACTACTCCACTCTTTTATATTAGTTGATTCCTATTGACTTGACACGCCCATTAAGAAAATATTTTCTTCAGTTTATAATAAATGAATTGTTAAATTTTGATACAAAGATTAAGGAAAAAATATTAAAAACATAAATTTAACATAACTTTTCATTTTTATCCCTCCAAAAAAATTGACTTTGTAATATCTTTTTAAAAGTTAGTTGGTTGTCAAATCATAAGGGTAAATTTAAAAAAAAATTCAACGATTCACTTATTTTGAAACGGAGGGAGTATTAATTAGGGATTTATTTTACCCAATTAGCTTTATTAATTATGCTTTGAAAATATAAATTTGAGTAAATACATTTTGTTTAGTTATTTAATGTTAAGAATAGTATTAAAAAAATATAATAAATTCTTCTTAATTTCATTAAATATACAACTAAATTGAAATAAATATTCTTTAAAAAAAAGGATATTTTATGATAAAAAGAAAGTGATTATATGATAAAATTGAATAGCCAAAACCTCAAGAATTTGAAAATGGTAGTAAAAAAGAGGCATGCATTTAATGCAACTTTATTGTTCTATTACGTCAATCATTCAATATTTTTCCTCCTACATTATATTTAATGGACACATTTAAGCAATGGTAGTAACAGTAGTAGTAGCATTTGTCTATGCACATCATATCATGGCATTTAATGTGTAGCCGGCTATGGACTCGCTGATACTACTTACACTCTACATCTCTCCACTCTGCTCCTACATTTGATAGGTCAATTTTCTTCTGTTTACTATTTTCACTCTCCTAGGAACTCTCTTCTTTCTTTGCTTAAAGTTACTAAAACACGTAGACCTTTTTTTTGGGTTGATCATTGAGGAGGAACAAGTTGCTAGAGTTAGTGTGTGAGTGTGTGTGTGTGTGTGTGTGGGTGTGTTAGGGGAATGGGGAGAACACCATGTTGTGATAAGAATGGTCTGACTAGAGGACCTTGGACACCTGAAGAAGATGAGAAGCTTGTTGAGTTTATCAACAAGAATGGTCACGGTAGCTGGCGTTCACTCCCTAAACTTGCAGGTTTCACCACTATTATCTTGCTATTTTTCTGTTTTTTTTTTTATAAGCTCATTTTGAAGTCTCAAAGTTCCATGTTCTTTTTAGCCAGTTGCCCCTCACCTCATGAGTTACCTGGGATTGTTTCAATTTCACCAATGTTATTTTGAGAGGAGTCTTGATTGTAACTTGTACAGTTACTATCAAGTTACTACTTACTTCTATGTGGAAACATCGTCTTGCAGAAATGTAGGGTAATGGTTCGGTCTGGCCCTCTCTGGACCCTCCACTTAGCTTGGTGAAATCTAGAATGTGATGTGATTAAGAAAGAAAGGAAATGGATACTTTGTGTTTTTGACTAGTAGGAGGATGCTTTCCTTCTTTTGGTGTGAAAGCTAGTTATTTACAAATTTTACCATCTCATGAGCATTAATGTTTTTCCAATTTTCATGTGATACTAACATGGGAGGGTGATTCATTTACTCTCAACTTATTTTTTCTGTTTTACAAAATGAAGTAAATGACTCTTTCTACTTTTACCTCTAATTGGCAAAATAGTTAAAGTTTTCTTTCTGGAGGTGCTCTCTTTCTTTTTTTTTTTTTCACTTCATGTCAAATTCGAAAGTAAGTAAAGTTGTAAACTTTTTGGGATTTTTTTTTCGAATTCGTACCTGCATTGAAGCGTGACGAAATTCGGATTTACACAGGAAAGTTCCACATTGTGGGTAAACCGCTTCCTAACAAAGGCGACTCCGTACCCGGGGGTTAGTGATGAAGACGTACTTTCCACTTTACTACATCCCTTGTTGGTAAATCATTGGGAATTGTCCCTTGTTTGGGGCCTCTTTGATATTCTCTGTCACAGTTTATCATTAAGAGGTTTCAAGTTCATGTATTGTGCCTATGAAGTTGAGAAATTCTGTTTTTTGTTTGTTTCTCTTTTCTATGTGTGCACTAAGAATGTTGAGCTTATCAATGATTTACCAAAAGACACTAACAATGTTGGGCTCAACACATATCCTCTTGGTGTGAAAATGAGCCAATGGTCTATGTTGGTGCCAAATTTTGTCTGAGTGAACAGCCTCGACGCCTGCTGGTTCAATGTTTCCAGCCTAGTTACAGTTGTCTGGCTAACATCATAGATTTTTAGTTGGTATTGTGTTAAATGACTAGTGTTGTTAGTAGGAGGGCTTAGAGTGATAGAATACAATGACAACGTTGGTCTCTATGGTATTATAATCTCATGTATATTCTAGTATTTGTTTTACCTAAATTCTTGTCTACTGTTCTCCTCTTTTGGTAGAAAACTTATGTCTCAAATTGTACTCACAGGCATTGAAAGCAAAGAATTGTATTACCATGACTTGTTTATGAAGATCCATTTTGCAAATTTTCACTGACAGGTCTTCTTCGTTGTGGGAAAAGTTGTCGTCTTAGATGGAGGAATTATCTAAGACCAGACATCAAACGAGGTCCTTTTAGCCCCGAAGAACAGAAGCTTGTCATACAGTTACATGGCATTCTTGGAAACAGGTTAGTTTTGCCTTTTGTTGTTGCAAGCTCAACTTGTAGTATTTCTCAGTACTTGTTTACGTAATGCAAAACACTATAAGCAACATTTATACTTCAAATATAAATGTTTAAATTCATCTAGATGGGCTGCAATTGCTTCACAATTACCTGGGAGGACAGACAATGAGATAAAGAATCTATGGAATACTCACCTGAGAAAGCGTCTGCTTTCCATGGGCATAGATCCTCAGACTCATGAACACCTGTCTGACCCCAATGGACTGGTGAGAAGACCGGCTACATCATCTTTAGCTCGTCACTTGGCACAATGGGAAAGTGCTAGGCTCGAAGCTGAGGCTCGTCTGTCAAGAGAGTCTCAATTTTTGGTTCCGTCATCAGTTGGGAGGTCTGAGACCGACTATTTTTTGCGCATATGGAACTCAGAGATAGGAGAGTCATTTCGTAAATTGAAGAAAGGAGAAAAAAGCGCTTGTCACAGTCCAGCCTCTCAAGCATCTTCGTGTACAAAGTATGGATCAGCTTCAGGCATTACGACTGAGGTTGAGATCGGTGTTGCTGGTTCACCAGTGACAGGGAGCAACCAAAATGAATGTATGGAGTGGAAGATTGGCCAACCATATACTGAAGATTTCTTGCAAGGAGCAGACACCTGTAGCTCCAACGCCATGGATGAGGATTCATCCGAATCAGCATTGCAACTTCTTTTGGATTTCCCTAGTAACAATGACATGAGCTTTCTAGGACATAGTGATTCCTATAGCTTGTATCCCTTTTTGAGTGAAAGCTATTGATCTGTCCTTGTGCAGAATAGGCAGTGTGCTTTCTTCTGATATCAGTGGCTCCGGAATGTCGATTACGAAAATCATTCTGCTGGTTGTTTTAGTAGCTCCAGGCTCCAGCTGTGGAAAGAACACATATTCTAACTCTACTATATATTAGTATGATAGCAATAGGGCTATCTCAGCTCCATTAGGGGAAAAGACAAATGTGTTTTACCTCTATATATTTTGTAATAGCAATAGTGCTATCATGCATGATACGTTTAGCTGGAAGACATTCAGGTCTATGTTTTGTTTCTATAAGCCGTGCTTGTTACTCCCTCCGTCCCCAAATTAATTGATCATCAGTACAATAAGTTGCAGCTTTTCTCATGTTTGGCTCTCGAAAAGCAAAACATGAGTACTAATATGAGACGGAAGAAGTACAGTTAATTTTTTGGCCAACCTGAACAGCAATCAAACAAGAGAAGCATTAGTAAAAACTTCTCAAGTATTGTACAGCCAGAAAATTAGGAACACCAAGTGATTCTTGACAGCATTACAACACATTGTAGCTTTGGGACATTTATACATCAACTCATACACCTGTATGAATTATCCTTATCATGACACTTAAAAACTTTCATGAGTATTTTTCTTGCACAAACTAGGAAAATTCAGCACGTTTACAACACTTAATAAAGAGAATCAGCATAAAATTCACAAAGGAGAATCAAACATTTCATAGCTTTAACATCCAAGACATCCAATCTTCTTAGGAGCTTGTCCCGTAGCACGATACTTGGCAGCCATTTCCTCTGCTTTAAGAAGTTCTTCTCCTTTTCTAGCTTCAACCATAGCTCTCTTTTCGTCTGCCTCCTTGTGAAGTGCAGCTACTCTATTTTTAATCTTCTCCGCATATTCTGCTTTCTGTTGCTCTAATTGTTCCTGCAAAATTTGCACAAGGTTATCAACATTTAAAAATAATTATGGGGCAAAAGCAGTGTGCTTGAATCCTCAAAGATACCTAAACTCAACTACATGGATTGTCACATACTCGCATCCTATGCATTACCCATATTTTGGTCTGAAATGGGCGACAAAACCAGTTTTGTTAAGTCTTAAGTTACCCCTTAGCTACCACTAAGGTTTCTCGATATACTTAAGGAAATAGACATACTCGCATCCTATGCATTACCCATATTTTGGTCTGAAATGGGCGACAAAACCAGTTTCTATAAGTCTTAAGTTACACCTTAGCTACCACTAAGGTTTCTCGATATACTTAAGGAAATAGAAATCGTTTGCAACACAACCTTGTTCACAGCCAGAAAATGCAGTACTTCCCGAAACAATGTTGCAAGCAGTTCAAGATGAGACATTCTCCCCAATACATCATGTTCTCTAGTATTGAAGAAGCACATATACTAGATTTCGAGCCTGTTTACCTCAAGTTTCTTCAGTTTAGCTTCAAAATTTGCTTTCTTGGTGTTTTCCCATGTTCCAACTGCAGCGAGCTTCTTTTGGGCCCTATTAAGGCAAGGTGAAGATGACGACTTAGGTTATTGAATTGGCAAAAATCTTCCTGAGCGTATGTGAATGATTCGTTATATCAATGGCGGGCACAAATTTTTGAACATTTCCTAGGTTCTTTCAACTAGCAAATGAATAAATACTAGAAATGTTAACATTTTGACCAAAAAAAGGTGGACAAGACATGAGGTGGTGAACATGTTTAAGATAACAATAAAATTATTAAGCATCCACAAGAGAATGTTCTGCAACTTCAAATGTGACATATTTTATCTAAACTTTCCATAAATTTGTAACGTTTTAAAGAAAAGAAACTCGATTAAGATTTAAGCGCAATTAGTTCTCCATACAGGGAATGAAGTTTCGGTCTGTACATTTTTCTTGAATAACACAGGAAGTTAGAAATCTTACTTGTTTTCCACCTTGCTTTTTTCACTTTCTTCCCATGCCTTGATATAAGAATTCCGTTTCTCTGTCTCAAGTTTTGCAAGAGCAACATCTGGATTAAAAAAAACAAGAAATAGAGAACTTATTAACTTCTGAGATGTGACCGACTCTGATGGACTCATTCTTTCGTTGTATCTGTCACCTAACAGGAAATGCTCCAACCGAAGTTAAAGTTGCCTAAACCAGCTAATGAATGTAAAAATGGAAAAGCTGAGAATATAAACTCTTCATGCTAATATTGCAATATGCAACAAAAGCACATTCCTTTATACTTAGAAAAGTTTCAAGAACTAATATCGCGCATACCTCGGTCGAGAGATCCCTTAGAACTTTTCTTTGTTGAAGAATCAGGCTCTGCCAAAATCAGCAAATGGGAAATATTTCATAAGACGCAGAATATTTCACTCAAGATACAAGCAGATTAAATATGTGCTTTTGGTTCAACCTTTCAATCAGAAATAAGTTACCAAAATCACAGAACTTTCAATTCAGCCAAGTCAACGCTAATGATCCGTTTGAAATGCCTCAAATTTTCAGCATTATAATAATCTGTCATACTATTATTACTCAACTTTCTATTTACACTAAGGTATTGTCCGAGTCCGTTTGTGTGCAGATTGATTATTCCACCTGGTACCTGCTACCTCCTACTAGTGCGGGTACCGAGCGACTGTGCCTATAACGTGGGTACCCGGTACCCGCCTTCACCCCAACCATTATCTACCAATGATTGCTGATTGGTATCCAGAGTACTAACTCCCTTCACGAAGGTAAACCAGAGTGGCCATCCACTAATTCTATTGATTAAAAGTAAACCAGAGTGGCCATCCACTAAATAATATTGATTTATTTGTTTTTGGTCAAAAAATAAAGGAGAGAATATATGGACTTATTGATTATTAATTATCTTTTTTTTTTTAAAAAAAAAAAAGTATATCAAGTTTTTCCAATAATTCAAAAGTTGTTGGCAATATAAAGGTATCAAATTAGTTGAGTCCAGCAAGAAAGGAACAATAATAGAATTTGATTCCTCAATCCCAATCTGGAGGCCCGAGTAGTTGAACAACAATAAACCATAGCATACTTTAGTTTTTTATTTAATCAAAACATAGTAGATTTAACAATCAAAGAATGAAATTGATGAGGATATTTACGCCTTCCATTCATTTTTACTTATCCATTATACTCTAAATTAGTTTGTTATCCAAGGATTCAACAAGCAAAGAATGAAATAGATAAGATTTAATTTACTCCCTCCGTCCATATATATTTTTACTTATCTATTATACTAATTTATCAGACAGTAGGTAATTTACCCTTATTATTAATTATGATCATTTTTCAAAGCATCGAATCCATTATACTATATTCAAATAGGGACATAATAAAATTGGGTTGCTCCAGTAATACTGAACAAGTAAAAATGAAGCGAGGTAGTAAACATCCATCTATAGGGATAATAGAGAAGAAGAAGAAGAAGAAGTCATAGTAATTTTTAAGAGTTATCTTTTGCAGGCAAGGCAAACTATGGATATGATTTTCATAAGAAAGAACAAGGCAGATAGTATATTATTGCTGAAAATCCAACAAACAAAAAAGTACAAAAGGAGAAGAGAGGAATAGGAAGAAGATTCAATTACTTGTTGGAGGAACAGTAGCTAGAGCCTTAGTGGCCATATCAGAATTAACAACAGCTGCTTCAGGTTTCGCTACTACTGCTGTTGCTTCTGCCATTTTTATGCTAATTTTATAGTACTATATTATAATAGTACAGTACAGAGAAAGAAGAAGGAATCAAGGAAAAATGGAAACAAGTTGTACAATATCTGGAGATTCTCTATATAACTTTTTTGGATAGGTATGCTAAAAAAAAAAAAAAATAGAAGAGAGTAGTAGTAGTAGTAGTGAAGAAGTATGAATTGATTGAATGGTACAAACGTGGAGAGAGTGTTGTTAACGTGTCGGCATGTGAGATTGTCGGCATACTCCCTATTACGTCAAATACTATTGCTTCCATATGTTAATCCGATTATATGTAAAAATTATATTCTACTCATTATGTATATTGTCTCGTCTACGTATCTTAATAATAAACGATAGCAAAAATAGTTGAATCATATTATAGTTTCTTTACCACATGTGAACAATATATCGATAGCGTCTTTAAAAACATAGATGTCAAAAGTGGTCAAGAAAATTAAAGAATATTAGTAATATCCATCCTTATAAATAGTGACGGAGCTAAAAAGTTCATTAAAGAAATTTAAAAATGCACACAAAAAATAGCCGAAGGACGTTCGGACGAACCCCTTGATATCTGCTAGATCCGCCACTGTTTATGAAAACTCATTACAAATTATTTTTTTCCATCATAATAAAATAGATGTGCTTATCAGCAGGTGGGACCTTAGATTTAAGCGGGTTCATGTCATCAAAAAATTACACGAATCAGTCTTTGAAAATATACAAGATATATATTAATTTTTGAACAAAATTCAGATGCATTGCTGCTCAGTTCAGTGGTAAGGCGGGTTCAAGATTTTCCAAGTTCGAAACCCACCAACAACATTTTTCGCTACTTTTTCTTAAATGTCAGATTATTTTTTCTTTTTTAATTTTTTTTTATTATTATAATATAACTTTAAAATTTAGCTAATCAAAATTTGTTAGTTTATTTCTCTTAAATGTCAGATTATTTTTTATTTTTTATTTTTTATTTATTATTATAATATAACTTTAAAATTTAGTTAATCAAAATTTGTTAGTTTATATATTTGAACCCACTTTTCTGAGCGGGATCTACGCTACTGTTATTGTATATTTGAACACATTTGGTGAAATTTCTGAATCCGTCACTGCTTATCAGTTAATCTAAGCGCAACTTAGTTTAAAAATTTTAACATAAAGAGTAAAATAAACGGATACAATTCTTTTTAAAACTAATTATTACAACAATAAACTGTATGAAACAAGGAAAAACAAACAAAATTTAAGTTGGACCCGGTACATTTACTTTATTAGAACACATTATAGTAATTGTGACTATATCAATTTTGACCAAACTGCCTTACATAAAGATTTGATACCCTATGGCCTATAGTATACTCTATAATAGTAGTTATTTTGTTCCTCCTAAATCAAATTATTAGTGACGTTTTATTTTTTAAAACTCCTTAAGAAGATTTTCCTAAGATACATATAGAAGAATTCCCTTTTTGCCTTTCTAATTTATTTAGATAAGAAAAGAAGAAATTAGAGAAAAACAAGGTGAAAAAAACAAAGAAATAGAATCTCCTATATGTCATGGGGTGATTGACAAAACTGAATTTAGAGGTGTGTGATTTCGAATTTGTCAACTGATTGTTTCATGAACATAACTTTAACATTTTTGTCTCACTGCTTATATTTTTTACTTTTAATTTTAAGAATTTATCCATGAGAAAGACGAGGTCAAATGTATTTTTAATTTTAATTCTGAAAATTTACCTATATATAAGATAAACAAGGTAAAAATATCCAAGACCATTCATTTTTAAGATTATCGGGACAATCTATAACAAACTTTCATATGTATTTTTTCATAGAGTTATAAGCTTCACAAATAACTCTCTTTTAAATAGAAGTTTTTCCTTTTTTTTGTTTTTTTTGGATAATCTTTAAAAATTATGAAAAACATTATTATTATTATTATTATTATTATTCAAGACCATCAAAAGTAAATTGTCCACCCACTCGAGGATGGAACATCTTTTTGGCGAAAATGTCCCACTACGTTAGGTAAATATACTTTAAACAAAATCAGACATTTTGATTTTCATTGATTTTGTTTGTTAATTAGACACAAAATATCTGCTTCGATTACCAACTTCCTATGTTTTTATGTTTGGTCCTATGGTTTTTATATCATAAGAGTTTGTTGAATTCTGGACAATATATCATAACGAATGAAATATTCTTAAGGACAATGCCGACACACCTCACACTATAAAGAATTATCTACAAGATCTGTGATTAAATATTTTTCATAAGATTTTTAACACAATGTTTAGTCCTATAGACTTGCAGCTTATTTTGTTTATTTATGCTGATTGTTCGTCATTTTAATTTGTTTATTCATGTGGCTGTAGTGTTGCGTTTGATTGATTTTTGTACATCAAATAATTTTTAACAAAGTGTGGTCGTCGTTGTCAAATCACGAAGCATCCATGATTGCATTTACTCTTTAGGAAAAAATAAATAAATTGTAGTATGGACCCACTCGAATATCTATCATGTTCAAAAGCCATGAAACTGATTATTACGTACATAATAATATTTTTGTAGTAATAACAACGTAACTTTTAAAAATTAACTAGTAAATAATCATTCGACTTGTTTGGGAAAGTGAGATTACAAATTTGGAAAGTAAATAGTTGAGATAATTTGGGATTTCTTCTTTTGATAATTTTGTTATAAATATATCATATATAGTGAATGTCTACTTTACCATATATAGTGAATACCTACTTTATCATATATTGTGTATGTTTATTTATGAAAAAGTTATAAACCCAAGGTTAGTTTTCCCCCATAAAAAGGGATTTTCCTTCATTGTAATTCATCTCCCGAGAGAATAAATAAGAATTACCCTCTCTATTCTCTCTCCTCTTTTTCTTTGTTCTTTATGGTTTTATAACACGTTATCAACATGAGACTCTACCAAATAAGGTGAGATTATAAATCTAAAGGTCAAGGTTAGTAATTCCTTATGTTATTTGTATTTTTCTGTTAATGATATAATTATTGTTGGATTTGAGAAAAAATAGTTGGTTTGGAACCATTTATGTTTTAAATTCATTCCCCAAGAACAATATTATCAAAAGGGATGATAATATTTGAGTTCAAGTCTCATCGATTTATGCCTAAGACGCCTTTATATGGATAAGATGTTGAGTTTGAATCTCAATACATCATATTGATGATATTATGATGGCTAAGATAAAATAATGAGTGTTTAATAAAAGGTCATGAAACATATCCCATTAATATGCTTTATTCCATGAAGTGAATATGGTAGCATAAATCTGAAAGTTGTCAACTTGCTTCATTGTTGAAAGAAGACAGGTGATTGAACGCACGAATATAAGCGTGGAGAGACAATATGATAATAATCATTAAAAGTGATAATATTTTCACACGCTTATTATGATTATAAGATGTGCTAAAGAAAAATTCTCTACAACACATGTATGCCTCAATTTGCTCCTGAAGTAGCAATATGACGAAAGAGGTTATAAGATATATAAGCTATCATAATTTGATAGGCTTAAGACACTATTATATTTTATTCTTGGGGAATGAGAATTTTGATTATTATAAGCACAGATCCATTTCTTGGGGTGAATGTGATAATATTTAGTGAAACTTATTAATATAAACGTGTACTTGATTGTGATGGTATGACAACCCACCTACGAAAGAGGCAGAATAGTTGAGATGAGTTATTTTGAAATCTACTTCTGAAGTAGTAAATCTGAAATTTATTCATATAATAGTAAATCTGAAATTTATTAATGCAAAAACACATATCATGGTAAACTTGGAATTTACTAGATTAATAGTTCATAAGTTAACATAAACGACTGTGATATCCCGAAGATGTGCATACTGCGTATTGAACATATATTGAAGAATTAGAAAATTCTTCATGAACTTTAACGTTGCTTGTTCTCATGATATAATTGACAACACTTATTAACATATATGGCTACATTTTTAAAGGTAATATTATTATGATTTAAAAAATAATATTTTTAAAATGTGGTCTAACATTTTCTCTCTCCCTCCCAAATATTTCAATTTCTCTCTAACTTATAATTAACCAAAAAGAGTTGAGTATATTAAAAATCAAAAACCCTACGTATTATTTCACACAGGTATTAAACAACCTGTACGATCCAGGTCTCTCTACCGTTGAATAACACCGACATCATCGAACACCGTCGGCTCGGAAGGCCAACCACCGGCGAGGGGCGACCACTGGCGAGGGGCGAGAACCTAAAGGTGATAGTCAATCTCTCCTTTTGGTCTTTTTTTTCTCAATCAGTGAATTTGAACACCCTTTTCGTTGTTTTGTCAATTTCTGAGCTTGGTTTTGGGAATTTGTTGATTTTTTTGAGTTTCTTGGATTTTGGGAATGCCAATTTGGGGTGTGTTGTGATTCCACTTTATATGATTGAAGAGAATGTGAGGAGTTTGGGGTTGCACCCTTCTTTCTTTTGTTTTCAGATATCTGATTGTCAAGTTTTCCTTTAAGTTTTTTTGTTAGAGTTGGAATTTTGTTATCTTAACGTTTACCTTGTTCCTAAAGTATACAAGTGTATCCAGTACAACATGAGTATAAAGCACAACAATTTTGGTTATAACTAACTAATTAAGTATATATAAAATTAAAGAAAGTGCACAACTTACTTCTAACAGTCGATGTATTTTCCTGCTTTCTTCACTCCTGCAATTTTGACTTTAAAAACCATGTGGAATCCAAGAGTATGAAGAAAAATAATTTCCATACTATTCTACTAGTTGCATGACTATTCTACTAGTTGCATGAACTTAAATGTTAGTTTTGCGTAGTTTGCCCATTCTATCTCGTATAGACAGTCATAGCCAGTTCAAGCTATTCGTATGCACTTCCTTGCTATAGAGTTAACTGCTCAATCATCCTGATAATTAAATTGCAATACAAGTAAATTTTTCACTGCCATAAACTTTATTTTAGTATTAACTTTAGGGTAGTTTCTATGCCCTTCTAATGGGAACAGTTTCATGCTTTATCCTAATAGACCAAAAAGGCACCGTGAATTTGGTGTGCTTGAATTCTTTATTAGATTGAATCAATTTATAAAATTCAGTTTCAATAGCTCTATTTCAAATTATAACGTAGCCAAGCTGTTGTACAACAGTTGACGTGCAACAGTTATTCAAAATTATTGTGCTGATAAACTGAACCGCAACACTAGTAAAGATTTGAGTTCTTTCTTTGCCTTCCAAAGATCAATTCTTTTTCTAATTAATATGAAAATTAATTTCGTAGTCATTGTGTGAATTTCATCAACATACAAAGGTTAACATAAACGATAAGGAAGAAAAAGAATATGAATTTATGGTTTAAAAAAATACAGTGTAATTGATAGAACATGTTTTGCTTTTCTCTCTTTATATAGTTTATCTGTTGAACTACAAAGCTTTTCTCTACTCGAGTCTGGCTGAAGATAAACTGGTTCCTAGCCATCAGTTTTTCTGATTTAGCCTCGGCTAATTCTCTGCAATGTTATGCAGAAGGTTGATTTCATTTGGTAATTGATAGCATGAAGATGTTTTTATGAAAAGACCTGTCCACTGGATCTTCTATACCGGTATATCCTCAATCCGCCTTTGATCTTTTTACACTGGTATTGTGTTTCGATATATTATGTTTGAAGTTGAAAAATGATTAGAAGCCAAAGTTGTATTTGAACATGCATTCGTTTGAACCGAAGTTAGAAAATTTTTGAGTGATTCAAAAGTGATATTTGTTTTTTCTATCATTTTACAAAAGACTGTGATTGTTCCTATCTGAACTTTAATATAGTTGAAAATGTGGTTGAAAATAATGTTGCTCGGACTCTGCAACCTTTCCCTTTTCAAGTTGCATATGATATGTGACCCTATTGCAGTTGTTTCCTCCTGTTGAGATGATTAAATTTATAGAAGCATTTGAAAAGCCTCGACCGATCTCTCTACGGACAAACACTCTAAAGGTCATGTTTTATCTGGCTTTTTTTATCCTTACCTTCTGTGATGGTCGACTCATTGTGGATTGCTTTGATGATATTTCAGATTCGCAGACGGAATTTAGCTGGTGTTCTTCTTAACAGAGATGTGAATTTGGACCCATTAAGCAAATGGTCGAAGTTACGATTACAAAGATTAACTGTGATTCTATGTGTTTTCTTTGGGTTTACCCATTACTTAGGTATCAATTTGGATCTGTTATTTCTTATTTTCACATGTATGCTTACTTATTTTACCATATGCATTTATGACTTTGTAGTTTGGACTAGTTGTATATGATTCTCAAGTTTCAGTTGGTGCCACTCCTGAGTATATGACTGGTCATTACATGGTATCTTGACATTACACTTTAAAAGATGTCTTTGCTCTTTGTATTCAACTGTGATGGTAATTTTTAATATAACTAGCTTGCATACAACTTCAAAGTGCCAGCTCTTTTCTACCTGTAATGGCCCTTGCACCTCAAGAGAATGAACGTGTCATTGATATGGCGTAAGTAACTAAGTTTTTGTCTAAAATAATTTTAAAACTAATTGATTGCTGAAAGAATTTTCTAGTGCATACTTAGTCTAGGAAAAAGCTAATAGAAAAATAAAGCATCTGCTTTTTCACTTTCACTTTTAATTTCTCCTTTTTTTAAACTAGTTGCTTTGCCTTGGATATAGCTTTGTCCATGTTAGGTTCAAGTGATGCACCTAGTATCTTTTCTTTTGAGAGGGAAGCTAAAACAATTTCTTCCAACTTTTTACTTCTTAGTTCAATAAGCAGAGAATTGAAACATTTTGATAACTTTTTATTCACCTAAAGTGTTGAATTTTTTCATGGTGTAGTGCTGCTCCTGGAGGCAAAACAACTTATGTTGCTTACTGCACTAATGAAAAATAGTGGTATGTAATCATTACGCAGTTAATCGTGTTGTATTCCTTGTGCAAGGATCCATTTTCTCCACAATGCATCCATACTTCTGAATACAGATGGGAGAATAACATGAATACATTTGGCTGCCCTGGTGTTAATTATCTCCATTTCCTTGTAAAAGAATCCATTAATTTCTAGTTTCTGTCCTGCTATTTTTTAATGTAGTATACCAAAATATTTTGGATTGATCGTTCTATTTTACTATTCACTCATGTACATCATTCTCGATCAAAAAGTTGAAAATTTAATTTTTAGGTTTTCAGGTATTGATTCAGGCTGTGGAAAAACTAGTTGAAAATAAACCTCCTAAAAAGATGACTTTGAATTAGCTTGCATGGTTATATTCAATCATGTTAACTACAGCAGTGGTAAAACTCGCCCTGTGGCTTTATTGCAAAAGCTCAGGGAATGACATTGTTCGTGCCTATACAAAGGTATGTTTTTATTATCCTTTACCATCTTGCTCAAAACTAAATCTAAAGTCTAGTGAAGCCGTGTGGGGCTATTTTGATTCACTAGAATTGTTGTTGTTGTGTTCATCTCTTTTCTTACTCAAAACTAAATCTAAAGTCTAGTCAAGCCGTAAGTGGCCTATTTCGATTCACTAGCACCTTGCTGGTCATCTTTTTGCTCTTGTGTTGGCTTAAATATCCTGATACACACTTAGTCTTGTATCAATATGTTATTAATTTGTTGAACTTAATTTGATAGTTGTAGTAAATTAGCAAAAACATCTAGATGCTCTATCTTTGCTGTTTGGCTTTCCCTTAAGTATCCTGAAATCCATTCACGTTGTGTAACCATAATTGATCCCACACAACCAATTTCTTAATAAGAGTAAAACTTAATAGCCACCGTTAAGTAAACAACCTTATAACCTTAGCTTTAATGGCCACCGTTTAAAGCCTAATCTATACATAAAACTTAACGGACACCGTTTAATAAACAACCTTATAACCTTAACGTCTACCGTTTAACCTTATAACCTTATATTAGGAAACAACCTTATAACCTTAATGGCCACCATTAAGTAAACAACCTTATAACCTTAGCCTTAACGGCCACCGTTAAGTAAACAATCTTATAACCTTAACGGCCACCGTTTAACCTTATAACCTTATATTAGGAAACAACCTTATAACCTTATAACCTTAGCCTCAACGGAAATCGTTTAAAGCCTAATCTATATATAAAACTTAACGGCCACCATTTAATAAACAACCTTATAACTTTAACGGCCACCGTTTAATCTTATAACCTTATATTAGGAAACAAACTTATAACCTTATAACCGTAGCTTTAACGGCCACCGTTTAAAGCCTAATCTATACATAAAACTTAACGGATATCATTTAATAAAAACCTTATAACCTTAACGGCCACCGGTTAACCTTAAAACCTTATATTAGGAAACAATCTTATAACCTTAACGACCACCGTTTAACCTTATAACCTTATATTAGGAAACAACCTTATAACCTTATAACCTTAGCCTTAACGGCAACCGTTTAAAGCCTAATCTATACATAAAACTTAACGGACATCGTTTAATAAACAACCGTATAACATTAACGGCCACTGGTTAACCTTAAAACCTTATATTAGGAAACAAACTTATAACCTTATAACCTTAACGGCCACTGTTTAACCTTCGAAGTAGGTGGGCTCTCTTAGCTGTTCAATTAGTTACTACTACAATTATGTAGTTGGCTACTGACAATGACATCTATTTATGGTTATTACTTAGGTGATGGTGTTGTTACCAAAGGACAGGGCTATGAAATTCGTAGTATTCGTGTGGATGGTAATGGTGCTCTTGCTGTTTTCACCGCTGTCCAGGAGGCACAAAAAATAGTTGTTAATGAACATAAACCTGTTCTAGTTGAGGTAAACTGCACTCTTTTTTAGATTGAGGCTTATGCTAGTTGTGGAAGTGTCGTTAACTGCTTCTTTTATGTTCAACAGACTCTCAGGAAGCAGGTAAATTCTGCTTACAGAAGAACTTTTTAAGTTCATTGTTGCATGTATAGCTTTCTAGTGCAGAATTCTAAGTATTCTAGACACATATCATCGGTATATGCTACTAGAAAACGTAGACAACTTGTTGTGCTAAGAACTGAGACAGACTTAAATAAACTCTCGAAAACACCTGCTCTTATTTTTTTAATTAAACACCTGCTCTCAACTTAAACTCTTAAATAAACTCTTGAAATTAAACATATGTGGCCTGCAATTGGGTCCAATTAAGTTCTGATCATGCGGGGTTTGGACCACAATTCAACAGTTGATTTTTTCAACATAATAGTATTTTTCTTTCTTGCAGTCAAGACTCCAGGCAAAGCAGAATACTGGTGCGGATAAGAGACATCAATATGAAGGTCAGTGGACTTGAGTTACTTCATTTCTATACTAGGCATTAAAGGTTAGCATATTTTTATATTAGAGTTCCCACATGTTAGACATTGGTGAGATGAGACTTCTAAATGCAGTAATTCTATTTGTGGCAGTATGTTAAAGTTACGTTCATAACAAAAATGAAACAATAGCTTAGGAATATGTATCAGTTTATCTTAGGTCTATCGAAAACAACCTCGCTACCTTTGAGGGTTGGGGTAAGATTTGCGTTTACTCTGACCTCCCCAGACCCTAGTTTATGGGAGTACACTTGGTATTTTTTTCAAATATAGTAATTTTTCTTTTCTGGTTCATTTCCCCATCCTTTACTTAATTCTAGTTATTTTCTTAAAAAATGCAGGTAAGGTGGTTTTTAAAGGAAACATTAGGTGGATCTGTTTGTGTTATACAACAACATAGTATGTTATTCAACTAGAGAAGATCATAGTTCAACTCACAAATCATTAAGGATATGAATAATAATGTATATTGTGATCGAGGATGTCGCAAAGCCTAGATTAAGCATGAAGTCAGTCTATTTCTCGAAGGGAACATGATGAAAATTTACGTGTACTATAATTTTTGAGTTATTTTTATCTAACATAGTGTTTTGAGACAATCTAAGTAGAATAATGATGTATAATATGACTAGTGGATGTATGAGAATATAATTGTATTTTTCAATCAAAATTTGTAGTAAATATTAATCGTATAAAATAGACAAGAATGCTATGTTTTAAATGTGTGGTCATTGGGAGCAGGGATATATATTGTGCGACTTATTTAGATGTGTATGTGCAAATTAGCAAGGAAACACTTTGTAAATGTTGCTTTAGAGAAGGTATTAATGGCTACACTTCAAAAGTGTGGCCTTAAGAAAGTAAAGACCCGCTTTTTAAGTGTTGTTATAGAGATGCTATAAAAGGCTACGCTTTTGAAGCGTGCCCAATAGTAAAACAAAGGCAACATTTTTTAAGTGTTGCTGTAGAGGTGCTATAAAAGGCCACGCTTGTGAAATGTGCCCAATACCAAAACAAAGGCAACACTTGTGAGAGTAGCTTTATCAAATAAAAGTGTTGCGAATGACAAGCTACAAAGCGTGACCTTTATACCTTAATGACCATGCTTTTTAAGTGTAGCTGATATGGCAACACTTTAAAAGCGTGGCCTTTGATCAAAGGTTACGCCTTTTTAGGCCACTCCCTAAAAAGTGTTGCCTTAAGTCCAAAAGTGTAGCCTTTGATCAAAGGCCACACTTTCTGCTATTTTAGGCCACGCTTTATTGTAGTGGCAATATTGTAAAAGATTATGAAGATCTGAATTCTACGTTAATTTAAGCATGCTGGCATAGAAACATTTATCAAGTGACCTGAAAGGATAAATTTTGGTAAGCGTAAAACTTATTTGATTTGCAGTCCACACACTTGAAGATGTCATACTTGACATGTTGGATATTGTTACTTGACAAACATCCATATGAAAATCCCTAAAGAATTCTAAATGCCTGAAGCATATAAAGTTTCTGGGAAACTTTTTATTATCCTCATAAGATATAATTTGATGATTTCAGTATCATTGAAATTCTTGGAGAGTTTTCAAAAGCAGTAGAATATTTGCTTAAATGAGAAACATGCAAAAATTGAATAAGGATCCATTCCGACCTCAAGAAAAGAATGAGGAACTCTTTGGTTATGGAGTACCATATCTTAGTGCAATTGATGCACTAATGTATCTTACAAATACTACAAGGCCTGATATAGCCTTTTTTTTAGTTAATTTTTTAGCAAGTTTGCAGTCCCGATCTTATTGGTCATGCTGATTTTGGGTACTTATCTGACCTACATAAAGCTCGGTCTCAAATAGGTTATGTGTTCATATGTGGTGGTACTGCAATATCTTGGAGATATACAAAGCAGTCTATCGTAGCCACTTCATCGAATCATGCTGAGATAATAGCTATTCATGAAGTAAGCCGAGAATATGTATGGTTGAGGTCCATGATACATCTCATTTGCGAAAAATATGGTGTGAAAAATGACAATCTACCCACAATTTTATACGGAGATAGTGCAACATGCATAACACATCTTAATGGAGGATTCATCAAAGAAGATAGAACGAAGCACACTTCATCAAAACTTTTCTATACACATGAGCTACAAAAAGAATGATGATATTAACGTACAACAGATTCGTTCAAATGACAATGTGGCTAATTTATTCACCAAGTCTCCTCCAATTGCAACTTTCAAGAAGAGGGTGCACAAGATCGAGATGCAAAGGCTCATGAATGTTCTCATTAGGGGGGAGTTAACAGGCGTTGTACTCTTTTTTCCTTACGAGGTTTTGTCCAACTGAATTTTCCTTGTAAGGTTTTTAATGAGGCAATCTCTATGCGTATTGTTAGAGATGTGTACTTTTTTTCCTTCACTAGATTTTTTTCCCACTGAGTTTTTTCTAGTAAGGTTTTAACGAGGCATATTATCTATCAGTTAGACATTCAAGGAGGAGTGTTATAAATATACCATATATAGTGAATGTCTATTTTACCATATATAGTGAAATACCTACTTTATTATATATTGTGTATGTCTATTTATGGAAAAGTTACAAACCTCAAGGTTAGTTTTTCCCTATAAATAAATGGGTTTTCCTTCATTATAATCCATCTCACAAGAAAAGAAATAAGAATTACTCTCTATATTCTCTTTATTCTTCTTCTTTATTCTTTATTATTTTATAAAACAGATTTCATCTATTTATAAATTATAAGTGGTCACTTTGTTTAACTGGATGAAGTAGGATGCGTGAATAGTGAAAAAGAAAGAAAGTCAAAGATGGAGATTTTATGGCTGTACTAATTGAAACATGCACACATCTTTTTTTTCCCAAGTTGGGTGACCGCTTTCTCATAACCTATTTGTTGTATAATAACTCACATTTTCTTTTTAAAATTTCAAGTCGAGTGAGCACCTATGATAACCTACTCATTATGTAATAGTTTATATTTTTTAATCCCACATTGGGTGAGCATTTTGTGATATAGCTCGCAAACGACACAGGAAATATAAATCTCACTAGGCAAGCTCCATGCGACGAGCTCATGCTTGAGCGACTGAAGGAAGCTGGAACTGATCTCATGTTTCACACATGAGAGACCCAGGGCGGAGCTAGCATATAATGAGGGTGTTTATCCGACGAACCCTCTTCGGTGAAAAGTTATATTATTTATACATGGTTAAAATTATTTTTTATGTATAAATAATAGATGTTGAATCTCTTTCGATTAGTTCGTGTGTATACTTTTAAACTCCTCAATGAAATTTTTTCCTATGCCACTATAGATCCACCTCCCAATCACTCAGTATCTTGTGTGCACACTTTTTTCTTTCTTTATATAATTCAAATTTTTCCTGGCAAGTCAATTAAACTCCATTTACCAAATGATTTTTCATCCCAAAGTAGATATCGAAGACTCAAAAATTGGCCATAATTAATATAATTGTTCTCTCAAAACTAACTTAATTGTACTCTAAAAAATTTATGAATATTGATAGGATAACTTATCAGTCTACCCAAGTTTTGGTAATATTCATAAAAACCACTTGGTTTAATTTTTTATAGTTCTACGTGCCTTCAGATTTTCTTATTTTGATATTCTATTGTCATGTGTGTACAAATATTCCATTATGCGATGCTTCTTTTTCTCCTTCCAACCATATACAGTAATTATTATTGAACTTAATTAATTCAATAATGTATTTGGAAGAAACAAAAAAAAAAAAGACAAGTTGTTTGTTTGATTGGATCAAAATGACTTTTGATGATTAAAAGGAATTCTGGAAATCAATTTCTTCCATTTCATTTTGATAATAAGATTTAAAAGTGTGACTATTTCATCCTCACAACATGAGAAATATATATACATTATTAATCGTTACAAAATTATTAAAGGAACATCATCTTAATTTAGTAAAATGTGTTAGCTAGATGTCCAAAAATTCTAAGTAATTATTTACTTTCACACAGTGCCAACGGACTTGATTTTTTTTAAAACGTTACCTTGTTAATTATTATTCTGGTGGAATTTTCTAGATTCTCTATTACTCGTTTCTACAATTTTCTTAGAAAACAAAGATATTTTTCTTAGATGCAAAATATAATGTTAGATAGTACATATCCATTTGGGAGCGGGGACCCAAAATTAAGCCAACCATCGTATTCACATGGATAAATAGTGAGACACTGCAGGAAGTCAATTAACCACATGTATGTATATCTATATCGAGATGTCGATGGACACCTTTCATTAAAAAATTATGTTGTATATATAAATTTTTTTTTTTATTTTTATGTATAAACATTCTTTTATTGGAACTTTTTTTATTTTTTTTGTACGTTTTTTCTCATATTTTGATATTTGTTAATAAAATTTCTAGTTTCATCACGGACGTCATACAAGTAGTTGGTGGTGGGTGGGGGGCTGGGTATTTGAATGCACAATATCACCACTGACACCATAGCCTATAGACCACGTCCTTTGAATTAGGATTTATTGAACATGATACGTGTATCAGTGCCACATCTTTTTTTCCCTAATATTAAAATTGTTTGAATCTAAATATTGAATTGGTGTCAACTGTATGCACATCACCAATTAACTGTTATGATAGACACATACCGCAGTCCAACTATGTCTAAGAGAAGGGCAAACATACTACTTGTTTGATGTCAAGCTTTTGAGTTCCGAAGAAGGTCTACACATATGTTAAGTGAAGAGAGAGATATAACACAAATTCACATAATATATAGAATATATTTTTGAGCTCGATGAAATTGTGTATGTGATCATGCCCACGATACAGGGCCGATTAAAAAGAAGTGATGACTAATTTTCGGTTGGCAAATTTTTGAAGAAATGTGCACATAACTATTTATAAATTTGATCCCCCTTTAATCTTGTCCGTGTAATTTATAGTCAAACAAATATCGTAAACACAATTACATGCAAACATTTGCCAAGCTTGACAATCATCGTGACCAAATAGAAAGTCAAAAGACTAGTACTCCCTCATATCCAATTTATTCGCAATGTAGATTACAGCTGTATTTTTCAAGTGGAATTATAGAAGAAAGTTTGTCACTACTAATTGATATTAATTATTTTATGATCAATGACATATGAAAGATGGATTGGTTATAGTCTTAGCTTTATGGAAAAACTAGTTAAATGTATAATTGATCTGGACGCCCTAAACCCCTATACTAGTTATTGCATTCAATGAGCTTTGTATATATATATATTTTTTTCTTTTGGTTTCCCAAGGTATCCCCACAGCCGGCAGCCGTGAGACTAATCCCCCGTTCCTTCGATCAGCGCACTAAGCGGCAGCTGTGAGACTAATCCTCCGTTCCTTCGGTCAGCGCACTAAGCGTTAGGGAGCTGGCTGTGAGACTAATCCTCCGTTCCTTTGGTTAGCTCACTAAGCGGTAGGGAACTGGCCACAGAGTTTGCTCCATAGGTGGGAATCGAACACCCAACTTCTTGCTTAAGAGGTGAGGTGCTGAACCACCACACTAACTCTTGTGATTTGTATATCATTTTCAATTGATGCCCAACACTCCATACGAAGAATTAACCTAAATAGTTGTTTGTAGCACAATCCTTTAAATTATAAATTATCGATGGATGTTTAAGATTTGTATAATACATGTATAACGATGTATAATATATGTACACCAATTAAGAAAAAAGATAAACAGTAAATTTGATGGAGTATTCGATAAAGATCCTAAACAAAAACTCAAGTTATGATTTTGTTGGGACAAAAGTATGCTTTTGCAATTTTGGACCTTCAAAGTGTGGACATGGGCCGTATTTGGAGCAGAGATTGATATTATAAGCCCATATTTGACAGTAAAATTTAGGGCAAACAATATAAATTTCGATATTTTGAAGCTTAATTACAAAAAGTTTTGATTTTCTGCATAATAAATCTCAAATGCAGTAAATTAACGGCTATAATTATAATTTTTATAGCAACTGTTTTATAATTATGAAAAATAGCAAGTTATATTTTGTATTTAAGTAAAATACTGCTATATAAATACTTATACAAATTGAATAGTAGTTCCTATTTTAACTCCCATCAGTTAGAGTTAAATAAGGGAAGTAACCGTCTCTTAATTCATGTTAATTTTAATTATAAAGATTCTTCTATTTCTCTTCTTTTTTTATCCTTTTTCGTTTGTTTTTTCTTATTCGTTTTCTTATTTTTTCCTTTTTCCTTTTTTTTTTCTTTTCCTATTTTTGTTTCCTTTTTTCTCGTTTTATTTTTTTATTTTGATTTCTTTTCTTTTCCTTTTTTTTCTTTCCATTTTATTTTTCACTCGTTTGTTTTTTCTTATTCGTTTTCTTATTTTTTTCCTTTTTCATATTTTTTTTCTTTTCCTATTTTTGTTTCATTTTTTCTCGTTTTATTTTTTTATTTTGATTTCTTTTCTTTTCCTTTTTTTTCTTTCCATTTTATTTTTCACTCGTTTGTTTTTTCTTATTCGTTTTCTTATTTTTTTCCTTTTTCATATTTTTTTTCTTTTCCTATTTTTGTTTCATTTTTTCTCTTTTTATTTTTTTATTTTGATTTCTTTTTCTTTTCCTTTTTTTTCTTTCCATTCTATTTTCACTCTTCTAT
>NC_061118.1:144797285-144822059 GCF_002878395.1 Capsicum annuum
CTTCTTTTTCATTGGATTTTTCTTTTTCTATTTTTATTTTTTTCATTTTTTGTACTCTTCTATCTCTTTCTATCTCTTACTTTTATTTTTAAAAGACACATATCTATATCATATATACATATTTAAAAAATATACAAAATAAATAGGCATACAGATCTGCGTATGTATTTACAGTACAAAATATACATATATATCTGCATATGTATTTACAAAAATACATATCTGACTCATATGTATATATAAACAAATAGGATACAAAATCTAACAAAAAGTGACATAATACATTTGCCTAATTGCACTTGAACTACAAATTTCTTTTTTATGATGTAGACATCAAAAATATTATTATGACGAAAAATATGCATCATCCATAAATGCATATGCGTTATTCATAAATAGATATGTATAACTGAAAACATACATATCCATTTCTGAAAAAATACATATGCATTAGTCATAAATAATATATATGCAACTAAAAAAGTACATATGTATTATTCATAAATACATATGCATCTATAAAAACCTAAGAAGAACTAAAAATATATTTACAATTCAATAAATATAGCATGCAGCCCCATAAAAACGTATGAATAACTAGAAAATACATATGTATTATTCAAAAATACACATGTACTAGTCATAAATACATATGAAATCTGATAAAATACATATGTATAACTGGAAAAATACATATGCATTACTCATAAATATATATGCACAATTAAAAAAATACATACTCTTCCTTTTCGTTTGGCTTCCTCTTTCTCACATATATATTTTTGCACTTTTTGAGATTTTGGAGATGAAGGTTTTCTCAATTTTTTTTCGTTTCATGATTTTTCCAATATTTTCTGGCTCGTCACAATGCTTCGATCTCACCCCTTCTATGCCAACTTTTCTGTTCAACTGAATAGGAGTAAAAATCAACTTAACACAAGACTCCTACAATTTTTCAATAGAAAAAATCACAAAACCCCGTTAAATAACTTAGAAAAAGTTACAGCAGACCTCCATCAAATAACGTATCCCTCCATTATAGCATACCTCCACAATTTTTCAACCAAAAAAAAAATCACAACACATAAAATGAAACGGAGGCAGTACTAAAAATTTCAATTTTCAGTCTGTCGAGATACACAATTAGCTCCCGATACATCCAACGAAGATACAATTTTTTCTTTGTAAAAATATATACTTAACTTCCAATATATTTTTTTGATTTTTTACATCCAACGAAGACACATTTATTCTTCGTAAAGATACATAATTAGCTTCCGATATTTTTTTTTTGATTTTGTACATCCAACAAAGACACATTTTTTTCTTTGTAAGAATACACAATTAGCTCCCAATATATTTTTTCGATTTTGGATTTGTCGAGATACATAATTAGTTCCCGAAATATCCAACGAAGATACATAATTAATTGAGATTTTTGTAATTACTTTACAAGGGTGAGGATTTATGTGAATATGATAAGTTAAAACTTATGTTTATGTTATTTTTTCTAAAAGGGATTACGGCAGAGAATTAATATTGCGTATGTTTGTGTAATTTAAAATTGTATGATTTTTTTTTTTTTTTTGGTAATTAAAATTGTATGATTGTTATCATGGGACTATACCTTTTTAGTTCTCTTGTCAATGTTCTTGCCTTGGCTTGTTCTGGAAGATTTCTTCAGACAATGAACTTTTTACACAATTAATTGAGTTATTATACATGTGAAAGGATGTTCTAATTGTGATGTTGCTTAATGAAAAACTTTGAATAGAGTCACTTTGTCAAAGTCAGATTCTTAATTAATCTTATTTTGAGGCTTAAATACAGTCACCAATTGAATTGCTTAATTCTCACAAAAAGTTAATCAAACAGGCTATTCTGCTTTGAAATTACTTCAGAAAAAGTCCTCCCAAATCCTAAATGGGATTTTAAATAAGAACTTCGCACTGTATTGACCAAGTCCTTCTCTATTTGCAATAAAAGATGCCAAACATAACTTAAAGGAGCTAATTTTAACCAAGAGGATTCAAATTATTATAAACTACTAGTAACATTTAAAAAAGCAAAGGATCCAGTATATATATTAGAAATAATTTTATCCTTGTATCAACAACAACAATATACTCAATGTAATCCCACCAAGTAGGTTTGAGAAGGGTAAAGTGTATTGTTTAGGTAGAGAGATTACGTTGTTTTCGATAGTTCAAAGCAACGGCAATGAAAAGGTCACAGTCGAACTTGTCTGTCCCGTTCACAAGCTACAACATTCTACTGCATGAAACTGACCTTTGGTTCACAGATATTTCATCACTTGTTCTATTAAAGGTTGAAATCATGCTTACAATACTAACCTTCACTACAAGCATGAGTTAAAACATAACGTTAATCACACACGAAATTCATGGGCATACAATAATTATACAACTTTTTATTTGAAATAGGATAACCTTTCATGATGTGCTTTGAGGTTTTGTCACTATGATAATTAACTTTTTGCAGCATTGATCAATATAATTACTCTGCCTAAGTTGAATATTAGTTGTAACTTGAATATATAAGGTCTGTTTTCCAATCAATTGATCCCTAGGTTTCGACCCTTGCCTCACCCGACCAGGTA
The DNA here is from genome assembly GCF_002878395.1 of Capsicum annuum. Lineage (NCBI taxonomy): Eukaryota > Viridiplantae > Streptophyta > Magnoliopsida > Solanales > Solanaceae > Capsicum > Capsicum annuum. Next base: position 144,799,906 of record NC_061118.1, read on the forward strand.
AAAGATAATCCGCACCTGATATTTATATCAAATCATTGTAATCGACCATAGTTTAGTAATAAATTTAGGGATGAAATGTATTAATTAACTAAGGTTTGATGATAATAAAATATCTCAAAGACACCCCGTCATACATTCATTGAGTTAGTCTAAACAATGAATATAAATGAAAATTTTCCCGTAATTTTAGCAAAAGAAAAGAAAAATGAACCTTGTTTAATTTGTATAATAACCTTATCGTATTTGATGGTCCCAAGACTTGTAGAACTGGAACATCTAAATTTGTCAACATTAATTAATTATTACTCCCAATAACTGCTGTTATCGTACTGGATTAGGTCCCATCTATAATAGGGGAAGGTAATTATTATTAGGCCTAATAAGTATTGTACCCTAGCATCCACAAAGTGGGTGAAAATTATGGGATATCATTATTAATATTCAACTAAATTAAAGAAAAACACTAACATATAAATCTTTCATTTGTTTAAGCTTTGATAAATATAATTAACCATTATATGTATATGGGAATAACTTGGAATTTGGAAGGTACTAATAGGTATCTCATTTCAAAGAAATATATAATCTTGCACACTAGCTAATATAAAAAAGGAAAAGAATTTTCGAAAGTAAATTAGACTCCAATCTTTCTTCCATAGCCAAAAATTAGACTTAGTCAGACTTGGAATTGTCAATCAAGATTTGTCTTATTAGTACCCCTAGCTAGAACTAGCAAGCACATTTTTTCTTTAAAATTTGGGGTGGGATTTTCTTTTAAAATTAACGCTGTGTACAGTAGAAAGGAAAATATTTCGTTCAAAGATTCTTTTTTTTTCGAAAAATAAGTGAGGCTTTTCTTTTTATGTTGGTGCATAATCAAAAATATATTACTAATTTATATATAATCTAAACAAATACTATTATGGGAGATGACGGTGAGGTGGTAGGGGTTGTGGCAATGGAGGTTGGGGGCGGGGGCAAAGATGAGGTGTGTTGGAGGGCAGAAGAATATAACCAATAGAGAAATACCATTTGTAAAATTTATTTTTCCTACTTTTACTAGCGTAGTCATTTTTCTCATTTTTAAGAAATTAACGTACATAAAGGACAAAGAAAAACATAAATTTCAGGGTCTTAAACTCATAAATAATGTACATGTGTTATTATTGTATAATGTTGGGCTTAATTCCCCATATATATATATATATATATATATATTTTGTCAGTTTCAAAATTATTGACCCCATAACACATGTGAGGATTAATACTTTATTATCTTATTAATTAATATTGATTATATGTATTTCTATATCTTCATTATTCCTTCTCATATATATAAAGCCATTAATTTGGTAAGTTACTATATATTAATGAACATACACACTTGTCTTGTGAAAACCTTCACTTCTTTCCCCCCTCACAAAACACACTTCCTAACATAGAACTATTAAGTGCATAACAAATATATAATTCGTGTTGAGCCAAAAAAAAATCATGAAAGAGATGAAGAATGAGAAGTTGATGAATGAATTCTGGCTAAGGCCAGCTTTCCAAAAGAATAATTCAGCAAAATGGAAGTATTTCAAGAAGAAAACTACTGTAACCTTAACAACATCGTTGCTACTTTTCTTCTTTCTGCTCGTAGTTTCTCTCTTGTTCTTGACCGGATGGTTCGATCTTGTAAGTCAACATGGCATGGTCCACTCTTTTAATTTCTCTCTGAATTAACTTGTGCGTACCTTAACTATTTTACTAATATATTTACCTTAACTATTGCCGTTAATTAATTGTCGCTAAAGATCATTTTCGGTGCAGTAGCACTTCTATATAATAAATGAGTTTTGATATTTAAAGAGTAAAGACCATGCTTTAAATTCCATTGTGAATTACTATCGTTAGTTATAGTATTAAGGATGCTAGTTTCTGTAATTTTTCCTAAATTTTATAGATCATAAAATACACAGGCCAACTTTAGGCCTTACCTCCAAATCCAATATAAATAAAAGAGCTGAGCTACTAACTCTACCCATTACAAAGAACTCAGTAAACTAACTTTTCTAAAATTCACAATCCATAAATTAAACATTCTAGTTCCACACCCTTAGGCCTTGAGAAAGATGATGCATTGATATTTGATGCAAACCTTTTAAGGTTATGGAATAAAATGCATGACAATTCTTGTTAGTACTGTCTTTTGATGCTTCTTGAAGTATTGCATAAATAAAATCTAAAATTCCCAATGAGTTTTTATTTAATTATTATTTTCTTTAAATTTATGCAGGCAAAATACACTAGTACTCTTTTCTACAAAAAATTTGCATCCCCCACAATCCAACCCCAAGTTGGTGAATTCCCTTTGGATTGTGCTGCATGGAATCAATCCAATACATGTCCAAGAAATTACCCTACTTCCTATAAACCCTTAAACCCTAATAATTCAACATGTCCTGAGTATTTTAGATGGATTCATGAAGATTTAAAGCCATGGAAGGAGACAGGAATCACTAGGGAAATGTTGGAGAAAGGCAAAAGACATGCACATTTCAGATTAATTATATTGGATGGGAAAATTTATGTTGAGAAATATAATACAAAGAGGTTTATTCAGACTAGACATTTGTACACTATGTATGGTATTGTACAACTTCTAAGGTGGTACCCTGGTAAATTACCTAACTTGGAGATCATGTTTGATACCGATGACCGGCCGGTAGTCCGGTCGAAGGACTACCGGAAACCTAACTCCGGCCCACCGCCGTTGTTCCGCTACTGTTCAGATTGGCATAGTTTGGACATTGTCTTCCCAGATTGGTCATTTTGGGGCTGGTAACCTTCCTCTATGTATCCTCAACTCTTTTGCAATTAGTTGAAGTTTTGACTCACCTATTAAGAAAAACAACTAAATATATACTCCCTTCGTTTCAAAAAGAACGACTTACTTTTGTTTTTAATCCGTTTAAAAAAGTATGACCCCTTTCCCTTTTTAACAACTTTTTAATTTTAAGTCTTCACATCACATGTTTAAGACCACAAGATTGAATGATATTTTGGTACATTTGACATATCTTTAATTTAACATCACAAGATTCAAAAGTCTTTTTTATTTTCTTAAACTGAGTGTCAAGTCAAACAAGGTTATTCGTTTTTAAATGGATGAAGTAATATTTATTGTAAATTGTACACGATTTCTAGGAGTAGTAACGGTGGAATTGCATAAAAAAATAAAAAATAAAAAATAATGCATGCTTTATTTTCCAAAATGACTAACAAACAACTTTTCAAACTAAAATTGTTCAAGATTTTACATAAGTAGCCTCTTAAAATTGAGTAAACATGTTTTCTTTTCCATGAGACGATTAATTATGTTTTTTCTTTTGCTTAAAAGTCGCACAATCTCTTAAGTATATTACCTCTTTCAGAGAAAATTTTTAGCCAATTTTTTTTTTCTTTGAAAACTCAATTATCAGACCTTACACGAAAAGAAGGGCAGTTTCACACATAACCCAATGTATTATACAAAATCGTGTTCCGAAGTTTCAATTATTTATAACTTTATAATATTTTATTTTTGCCCTAATCTTTGCTGGAAAATTTTATAAGTAATATATAAAACTCATACAGTACAAGAATTTAATGTTGACTTTTATTGATCGCGTGTGTTCTTGTCAATGAAAAGCTGGACATGAATATTATTGTTTTATTAAATGTTTGTAGGGCTGAGACAAATATAAGGCCATGGAGAGGTGTGATTAAGGACATAAAAGAAGGTAATAAAATAACAAAATGGAAGGACAGGGTACCCTTTGCTTATTGGAAAGGAAATCCACATGTTACTCCAATCAGAAAAGATCTTATGAAGTGCAATGTCACTGATAAACACAACTTTGATACTCTCTTATACGTCCAGGTTTGTACCTATTCTTATTATCCCTCTATGTTAGTATTGTTTTTATATGAAGGATGAAATAAAAATATAAAATATTCTTATCTTCATTAAATTAATATAATTTCTTTTGATGCATAATTGACTGTTGAGAAGGGGCGTAATGTACAAATTAGTATTGTCTAAAAGAAATTCTGTATAATTATGTATTCTCTTGAGTCACATTAAGTTGTGTTTTAGTTTTGAGAAAGTAATTTATTGTATGTTAGGAAGTACTAAGAATTTTTTTTTACTAATTTCTTTTTTATTGTTTATTGACAAATCCTCAGGATTGGGATGATCAATCCAGAAAGGGGTTTAAGGAATCAGACCTTGGAAATCAGTGCACCCATAGGTATAACCCCCCACCCAAAAAAATAGAGTTTAAGTTTGGTACACCGTCGGTGTATTTTTTTTTACTCCATCATGGGACTTTTACTTGTTGTAGCAGGTTATCCATTTTTACATTTTTATATGAGAAACGGATGACCTGCTACATTAGGTAAAAGTTACCTGATGGTGTAGAAAAAAAATACACCAATAGTGCACCACACTTAAATTCGAAAAAACTATTTTTGTGTGTGTTTGTGTAGATTGGAAGTTAATTTTTTGTTGAGCCATTTTTTTTTTTTTTTTTGAATAACTTATTGCAGATATAAAATATATGTGGAAGGATGGGCATGGTCAGTGAGTGAAAAATACATATTGGCCTGTGATTCACCAACCTTGTACATAAGACCTCGTTTCCATGATTTCTTCATTAGAGGCATGATTCCTCAGCACCATTATTGGCCCATTAGAGAAAATGATAAATGTAAGTCGCTCAAGTTTGCTGTTCAATGGGGCAACAATCACACACACAAGGTATAAGTACTTTCCCAATTTACCTTCAAAAATTACTGTTACACTAATAACTGTAATTTAACATGCTGTACTCAGTAGCTATGTTGCTTGGACTCTTCGAAAATGTCAGCGGGTGCGTGTTGGATTCTCCAAAAACTAGTGTATTTTTGGAGAATCCGACACGGGTGCGGCATCGAAAGTGAAGAATCCGTGCAACTTAGGTCAGTAGTGAAGACTTAAATTCATTTAATAATGATTCACTCCTTTAACAATCTCTTCTTTGAATATCTTGGCAGGCAGAGGCTATTGGGAAGGCAGGAAGTCAATTCATTCATGAAGACATGAAGATGGAGTATGTGTTTGATTACATATTTCATTTGCTGAATGAATATGCAAAGCTACTAAAATTTGAACCACAAGTTCCATCAGAAGCAGTTGAAATATGTTCAGAATCATTGGCATGTACTTCACATGGTATATGGAGAAAGTTCATGGAAGAAGCCTTAGAGAAATCTCCTAGTTATTCAAATCCATGCACACTCCCTCCACCTTATGAACCTCAACAGCTTAAATCATTTGTTGAACAAAAGATAAAAGCCACACAAGAAGTAGAGGCATGGGAAAATGAATATTGGAGCAACCCAAAAACTAAGCAATAGGGGCCTTTTATGCATGCAACTTAGATATATAGTGTATGTTGTACTTGTATTTTAGAAAATATTAACTTAATGTATTGTTATATAGACTACCTTTACATGATTAATTTTCTCTCCTTTTCTTTTCCTGTTGCTACTCTTTTTCTAAAAGAAATTGTTGGCTAAAACTTGGACCTTGAAAGGGATTTCTTTTTCCTTTCAATTTTACAAAAGGATACTAAAGTGTTTAGTTACTTAAATGTCATTCTTCTTTTTAGATACTATTCATATAATTAAACCACTCTTGTTGTCATCTCAACCTCTTTAACTTATGATAATTGTTGCACTTCAGTCCTGAACAAGTTAAGGTCAATTATATAAATTTATTTTTAATCAGCAACGGTCGTGGTGTAGTGATAAATATTTCTTCATCCTTAATTAGAGGTTTCGAATTTCTGTCATCCTGGTACTTGAGTGGCCTTTGTCAGGAAACGCTAGCTTTACCGACCCTCCAGGATTTCCCGACACGAATCCAAATTTAGTCGAGCGCCAATGCTGTTGCCGAACATCGGGTGAAAAATAAAAATTAAAAAAACTATATAAGTTTTTATGAATTATATCCTAATTAAGTTCATCTCAACTTTCAAGCCAACATCTCATTAATTAACCTATATGATGTCACTTTAAAAGGCTGAAGTACATCTTTTACTAGTTTAGAGGGGATTAAAAAAGGTCCAAATGTGTACGTATTAAAATTGTCCCTTTGGAATCCTTATGAAATATATTTCAATCAGATTTTGGGAAAAACAACTTGCATCAAGAGGTAATTAAGAAGACATTAACATGCAAAAAAAAGTCCCTATTCTAATAAGAGAGTATTAGTAGTATTCTGGAGCCACTTATTATCCACCAAATATTGCTCTTCTTATGGAGAAAACAATTATATATACCCTCATATTTAATATGAAGAAATCAAGATTCACCCACATGGCTTCAAATGCTAAAATTTCTCAACATTTATAAAGTTCTACAAAGAAGGGACATGGAGATAACTTTTTTTTTTTTTACCATTATTAATGCAGATTTCAGTCTCTTTTACCAATGAAAATACTAAGCTCTTATTTTCTTTAGTAAATATGAGATTTAGGTTTGAAATATAATTTAGTAATAAAGGATTCATAGCTAAAATACTCGTGTTTTCTTGAGGAAAAATTTCAGCTTTTTGCATCACAAAAATTTGAAATGATTTTAAGGCAGCGCAAAACTTCTTTGATCAAAAGCATTATTGGATTCTGTTTCATTCTTCTATCCATTTTAGCACTAACAATTCAATGGATGAATATGGTAAGTACCTACGTCCTATTTTTTTCTAAAGTCCGACGTGCCATAAGTGGCGGACCTAGGATTTTCACTTAAGGGTGGCTCCGGCCCTGCATGTCATTACTCAATAATGTTTGAAATTTGATATTCCTGTGATTTGTATCTTCTGAATGATTCACATATAGTTTAGTCACTTTAACTCGACAAAGAATAATTTTGTGACGTTACTGTTATAGCGGATAAAATTCATTTATAGTGACTAACCTTTTCTCTTTTTCAGTCTACCGATACAGGATCCGTGCAGAAGAGTAATAAAGTTGATCTATTCGCTGAAGTATCTTGCTCGATAAAATGTCCGCGAGCTTCACCAAACAAGCTTGAATTCAGCTCATCATCATCGGAGTCGTGCCCTGAATACTTTAGATGGATTCACGAAGATTTAAGGCCATGGAAGGAGACAGGGATAACGCGAGAAATGGTAGAAAGGGCGCGAAAAGTGGCCCATATTAGAATAGTCATAGTAGATGGAAGAGTATATTTTGAGAAGTATAAACAAACTTTCCAAAAAAGGGACGTGGTCACATTGTGGGGGATATTGCAACTTCTTAAATTTTACCCTGGCATGCTGCCTGATTTGGATTTCGTTTTCGAGTGTGGTGATCAACCTGTAACACAAAGAAGTGATTATGAAAATTCAAAGGACACAGTTCCACCACCATTGTTTCGTTACTGTGGAAAGCACTCGAGTTTCGACATTGTTTTCCCTGATTGGTCCTTTTGGGGTTGGTAAACATTCTTATCTTCCAAAGTTCAAAGCCAATGTTAAGTGGAAGTAATATCTGTTGATTTGTATAAAAAAAAAATGGTTTGTTTTGGTACTAGTGCAGGCCAGAACTCAACATGAGGCCATGGGATGAATTGAAAAAAGAATTGCAGCAAAGTAATGAGCTGATTAAGTGGACAGAAAGAGTGCCTTATGCTTACTGGAAAGGGAATGTAGTTTTAGGCGAAGCAAGACGTGACCTTCTGAAGTGCAATGTCTCTAAGAAGCAGGACTGGAATGCTCGAATTTATGGCTTGGTAAGTGTCAACCTGTGCTGAATTCAGTTTTTTCACAGTTAGGTGTCTTGGAATCTCTTAATAGATGCCTAACTCTACGTTACAATAAAAGGGCTGCCTGGTGGACAAAGTGTTCGCTAAGTGTGAGATTCGAGGAAAAGGGTTAGACCACATTGTGTCTACTGCACATAGTCTCATCTTGCTTCTCAGCAAGAGGCTGTTTCCACTGCTTGAACCCATGGCCTCCTGGCCTCCTCATCATAGGGCGACAAGTCTTACCTTGCATATTTTAGGTTCACGATGCTGAAAAACATTATTTCATAATATGCTGTTTTTGATAAGTTGCTAGTGATCCTTTTCAGCAATGGGGTCTCGAAAGCAGTCAAGGCTATAAAACTTCAGCTTTGGCCACTCAGTGCACTCATAGGTATGCAAGCAATCTCCGAATGCCTTTAAACTAGACCTTCTTTCTGAATCGCTCTTTACTCATTTCTGTTGGACCAATTTTCTCATGGAACTGACATGATGATACAGGTACAAGATTTATGTTGAAGGGCTAGCATGGTCAGTGAGTCAAAAGTACATTTTAGCATGTGATTCCATGGCTCTGAGCATAAATCCCCACTTCTATGATTTCTTCACAAGGAGTTTGCTGCCAACAGTTCATTACTGGCCAATAAATGAGAAGAACAAATGCAAGTCCATCAAGTTTGCAGTAGACTGGGGCAATAAGAATGCAAAAAAGGTGACAGTCTCTCTCTCTCTCTCTATATATATATGAAAATACCAATCTTCTGTTACATCAATTAGCTTATAGTTTAACGTCCAAGCGCACCGACTTTCAACAGGCACAAGAAATTGGAAAAGCAGGTAGCAAATTTGTATATGAGGATCTCGAAATGAAGTACATTTACGACTACATGTTTCATCTCTTGTCTGAATATGCCAAGCTTTTGAAATATCGACCCACTGTGCCTAGAGATGCTGTTGAAGTATGCTCCGACACTTTGATTTGCTCGACAAAAGGAATAAGAAAGAAGTACAGGGTACATTCCATGGTTCATAATGTTTCGTCTTCAAAGCCATGCACCATGCCCCCTCCCTGGAGCCCCGCGGATCTTCAAGACTTTATCGAGAGAAAAGAGAATCTCACAAAGCAAGTTGAACTGTGGGAAGAAACTCAAAGTTTTTGAAACTTTCCACATCACGGACATAGTATTTGCTTAAGTAGCTGTCTTTGTTTCCGTTTTGAAGATGTTTCTTAAATTCGGAAGTGAAAAAAAAAAAACACTTCTGAAGAAGCACTGTAAATCAGTTCTCCTCAAGATATAGTATATGGCAGAAAATTATTCTTCTTTGTTAACAATCTATATAGACAAATGCTCATTTGTTCAACTGAGATTATATGCTATCAACTATCATGGACGGATTAAACAAAAAGTTCGGTACATTTCCATAATGAAATATCTGGAAATATACTAATCCTGCTAAGAAGTATCCCTAGTTGATTAGAAATTACAATGATGGAGAAACAGATGCACTGACATAGGAAAAGAAACATCGGTTAGGACACCAGCATTCATAAGTATATTATAAGTTTGCCCTCCTAATCCAAGCATTAATTTTTGAGATAACAATCATATGTCTGATTCTTGATCTATATATAAATGTTCTATCGTTTTCTGCAAAATAGATCAGATAAATAGTTGAGTGGAAGGTCCAAACTGATTCACACTAATACTCTCCTCCCTGGTTTCCGATATTCTTTACATATTCAAAGAAGAAGAAACTTTCTTGTGATTAGTATCAACCTTAAATGACCTAAAATTGGTTTAGTGAAATGAATTCAGATTACCGAAAATACGAAAGAACTTATGATCTTCTGATCTGAGAAACTTTAGAACTTTCAAAACAGTATCAATGCGAAAAGGTGGAGGAAGGGGTCATTAACTTAACCAATCCTGTTCTGGATTTCAATTACAGAATACGAAATATTTGACAGTTAGCAGAATCTACCAAAAAGAAATGAACAAGGAAAAGGAAAGCAAACGACATGAACAAGAATTGAACTGAATATAATAAGAAATTAGGATTTCCATCACATTGTCACACATGATCATATCTATAGTGTACAAACAAAAATCTTAAACACATATAAACTGAACGTCTTAGACAAGAAAGCGTAAATGAATAAAAATTCCTCAAACCCCAATTGAGAAAAGGCCTATAACATATACTTTTACTAGTGACTGAATAAAAGGCCCCAACAGTTTAGATGCATTTCAGAGAGCTCTGCCAATGAAGGTATCCAAGCTCATTTCACTCGGATCAGTAGCCTGCAACTCAACCTGTACACCATCGAATTCCCTCCTGAACCTGTCTTTGGAGCTTGCATACAACATCTTACTTCTTACCCTTGCTGTTTCTGGTGACCTACATCCTCAATAATTTGTCAAATCACATCATATGTGGCTGAAAAATGATATCACTTTCGTAATTTGATAACTAATTGTGATAAAAAGATTCGCAAAATGCAACATTCTCTGTTAAAGTACACGCATTTGCAACACGAACATAAGTTCTTGGAAAGTCATAGATTCACTGAAAAATGATACATACAATCTTGAAAATATGTCATATTGTTATTTTTTGGCAGAAACTTAAATAATTGGTAAGCGGTTTGCAAATGAAACGAAGAAGAAACTATAAAACGAGTAGGAGGGAGGTAAGAAGGGTACCAAGCAATGAAGAAGATCTTGCTCTTCTGGACATTTTCATTAGTAGTGAAATCATAATCGAAAACAGCATAGCGACATTCATTGGGAGGCAAGCTGTTAGCAAGATCTTCATGTGTCTCTTGATTTCCGCCAACCTTCTCAACAACAACTTGCTGACCATCAATCTTGAACACTATGTATCTATGGTTCCTTTTGGCTTTCAACTCCATGAATTTCAGCTTGCACTCATCACTCACTGCTATCCCTGATGCCGAATTCGCCTATATATATATCCACAGTCACATACATGCAACCACATAACAATGGACAAATTAAACGTTCATTAATCTAGACATATGCACTTCAATTTCGAGAGAATTGGCCCAACGGAAACAAATTAAATATTATAGTCATGTTAATTCGCTATGAATGTCATGAACTCCTTATTCTCAAATAATTTTTTCACATTAATTAATATAACGGGATGAGTTTTAATTCATTCTATTCCCTTTCAAGCATTATAATAGTAAGTCTCAATTTTTTTTAAAAAAAATAAATTGTGTATATGTGAAAAGTTCACGTTTCATCTCATCGGATTTGAATAATGGTCATAAGTTTCAACAGATATAATAAAACATGAATCACCAGCACTCAATATTTTGATCATAGAATTGGATTTAATTATCTCTATATAAAGATGAGAATACTGATCGTATCATATATGTTTTTGAAAAAATGCAACTCAAAACTATCGCGAGCGTGACAGATAATTGAAAGAACAACAACAGCGACATACCCAACGTAGTGCAATAATTAAAATGCATAATGCAACATACCATTTTGGATAAGTGGCGAACAATGAAGCCTCAGAAACAAATGAAAAAAAAAAAAAATAGGAAGCAAACTTTGGAAAAAGCAAGATAAAAAAGAGAAAGAGAGAGATCTGTGTATGGAGATAGATGTTTGATTTGGAAAGACAGAAAGCAAATGTAGAATTTTTCAAAGGGCTGAGAGCTTTTCTAGGACTATACCACAAGTGTTTGTTGCTTCCTAAATTCATTCTATAATCTTTCATTAATAATGTACGTAACAATAATACTCAACTGGTGGTACAACCTGGAATTTGTTGAGGGGATTTTAAGAAAATGTCACGTTTAATTATTATATGAAAATGGTTTATATATGTATGTACAAAATACTTTATTTTTACTCCTTTGCACTATTGCATAATTTTGTGAACATCTAATTACAAGTCATAAGTAAGCTAACTTCACTTTTTCGTTTTCTTTTTTTTGTTTTAAACCTCTCCCTATAAGCTCCATTGGTGACTCATGGTATCTACCATCCGAGCAATTCCCTCTTGTCAGTTCCGTTAACTACATATTGAGTTTTCTTTTCTTAACTTTTACTAAGGGTTTCAATTTACAATTTACTAGTACATATTTTAGTTGATTTACAGAAGTAATTAACACAGCCCAATGCCTTTGGGCCATCTAGATTGCAAAATATATAGGTAGTACCCTAAATATACATATAATACAGATACACTATACATATAATATACATTATGTCTATACACAACATATACAGAACAATATATACAAACAAAGTGTATATGTAGTGTATATTTTGTTCATATTGGTAAACCAGATAGTTGAAGGGTACATATACATAAGCAGGGGCGGAGCTAGCCTTCTGTTCGGGGGTTCGGCCGAACCCCCTTCGACGGAAAAATATACTATTTATACATGATTAAAATTATTTTTTATGTGGTTATAGTAAGTGTTGAACCCCCTTCAACTAAGTTTTCTTTGAATATGGAACCCCCTTCATTGAAATCCTGGCTCCGCCTCTGTACACAAGTTTCCCATTAATTAACAACACATGCAATTGACTTCTAATAACATATATAGTTAGGCAACCTCTCTATAATAGCATCCTACATATAATTAAGAACAATGTATTATTAGATCTGTACATTCTTTGTACAATATTGAATGATTTACTTTCGCTACAATGCTAATTCTAATTGGTTTAATTCTCAATTTTGTTGAGATAGAAGATCCAATTATTTTTTTGTGATCATTTGATTTACATTATTTATACCAAGATGTCTTTTGAGAAAAGGTTTGTCACAATAAATAAATGACAGGCTAATAATGTAATAAACCCTATAATTTTGGGGTTAAAAGTGCAATATTATGTCACATCCTTTCAGCAACTTTTAAATGAATATACCGTAAAAATTAAGTAATATTCGACGTTCAATATTGTCATTTTAGTCAAATAATGGACCACTTATGTTATTGGGTTAGGTTATGTAATGAAAACTAACAATGCTAATACAACATAACATGTCAAACAGCTTTTTAACTTGTGAATTGTGAAACAGTAACTTTCTACGTCTTTACCAAAAAATAAATAAATATATATATTATATATATAACTAACATAAATACCAACCCTTTGGGAAGTAATTACACTCTCTCCCATTTTTTTAATTACTTTACTCTCTCTCCCTATTTATATACATAACATAACCGACATATACATAGCATTCTGTGTATATGTTGGATTTTCGTAATATGTTTAGGGAGTTAGAATTTTTTGTAATATTGAAAACATAAGTTGTGTATTTCTGTAATTTTTAGAAAAAAAAAATTGGACTCTTTACATAAATAACTGTTGGGTTTTTTTTTTTTTTTTTACTTTTTCTAACCGATATACTTAGAGCCCGTTTGGATATAATCTAAAAAAACAATTTTTTAGTTTAAGTGATTAAAAGTTTAAAATAAGTCCTTATAAATTAAACAGATAAATATTTGGGTAAAAGAGCTGAAACTGAAAAGGAGTTGATGTGTTTGGTAAACAAGTGTTGTTAAGCACACCTTATTGTTAAAATGACTTAAATGTCCTTACAGTTATTAACATCATAAATAAAGTAAATTATTTATGAATTTTTAATTCTAAAATAAATTTTTTGAGCAAACCTTCGATGTATGATGATTTGTTGAAAACAAGGTAGAAAGATGAAGAGAAAATTGGAGGAAAAAAACGAAAAGAAGCGGTAAAGAGAAAAAATAATCATATATTTAAGGAGCTATAAGTTCAGGGTATTGTTGGATTAGAGAAAAATATAAGGGATGTAAAGATAGATATTTTGATCAAGCCTAAAAGAATTTTAATCTAAAAAGTAAAAAGTTGAGGTACCCAGCTTCTCATTTTTTACTTTTTTTTTTAATCAATTTTTAGCTTTTTTTAAGTACTTTTTAATTTTACCAAACACCTAAAAAAGCTAAAAAAAAAATATTAAAAGCTGATTCGATCAGATTTTAATTCTATCCAAATGGGCTCTTAATCTATGTTCCGGTCATAAACAATTATATTCATAAATTGCATGAACTATACCTACATATTACACATCAGCAGGTTATTTTTAGTTTAAGTAGTTTGGTCATTGGTGGGTTTATATAGGTTAATTCTTCAATTCTTATTAAGTTTAAGCAGTCTGTATATATGACTTGGTACTATATATGTCAATTTTTAAGAACGCATATTTAATTAGTTTGGTACTAACATATATAAACCATCCAAACCAAATATAAATGGTATCCTAGTGCTAAATGCTAATACTTAGAACAATTTTCCAAATTCGTTGAACTAACAGTAATTTCTAAACTTTCTTCTTCCAGGAAATTCACTGGTATTGAGTCAAAGTCAATACATGCATTTATTTAAGAAATTAATCCATGCATGTACCATTCTTTTATTATTTCGTTCTTTCGCTTTTTTAATTGCCCACTATTTTAAAAATAAATTTTCGTATTTACTTATCACTTTAATATATCAAGAAAAGATAATTATACTAACTTATTTTATATTTTACCCTTAGCATATATTACTTATTTCTCAAATCATTTTTCAAGATGTAATACTAAATATCAATTAATAGAGAATCTTTGTTTTTATAATAATCATCTCGAATCCAAATATGATACGTAAAAGTGAACGGAAGGAGTAAGAAATATTAAGAATCCTAAAGGTAGTTTTGTTGCCATCAAGACGGTTTATTTTGTGCAAGAGTGATTTCCGTTATATAAACAAATTTAAAAAATGGAGTGATTTATTAGTTGCAAATGCATTCAAATCAAATACTTTTCATTTTAATTTAAACGTAATGCATATAAATCTATATAACGGTACTCATTATTTTTGTTTATTAATTGTATGTAGTAGTAAGACTTGTTTTGAAAAAACAAACCAAAATGTCAAATTTAAGTGTTGCCAATATTTAATGGGAATTAATGGTTGATCTTAGACGTAGTCTGATCCATAATATGACATGTAGAATGTAGAAATCAATGTAGCTTTTATTTAATTTTTGTATGTATATTAAGAAATCTATTTTTATTAGCTATTTATAAATATTTATAATTTCAAAATTTGTATTCGCCTCTGATTATTATTTTTTTATTTGTTATCCTTAAACCTAATTTTGTGAAAAGCCACAATTAGTTGGTTAAAACGTGAAAAACCATTAAAACGAAAAACAAATATTATGCTTATAGCATCATTTTCTTAATTTTTTTTCAACAAGGAAATGCCTTGGTAGCATGCCAGTCAATAGTCAAAGTCAATGCTTTTATTATTTAAGAAATTAAACCAAGTCCATTCGGAGAATTATTAAAAATTGGGTAAGTGAACTGCTTTACTTTGCCATGTTTTTTTTTTTTAAAAGCTTCATCTCTTTTAAAACCGACCTTTTACAAAAATAAAAAACAAAAATAACCATTGAAGTTTGTAATTAAAAATAAATAAAACATATCTACCCTTTAATTTGTACTACTATTTTGTGACACTTGCTGATCTAATTTCACAATTTGAAATCGTAATTTAATAATGCTCTCATCTTTCTCTATGATGTTAATAATAATCGGCAAGCCTCATCTCAAATGACACTAATAAACTACCCAATGTTATTTTTCAAAAGATAAATATTCAGAAGGATCGATATATGGTGTTTTTATTTGTTATTCAACCTGATTTGGACCTTCAATCTATCAATTGATCGATGGAGGTGCTCTAACTAATATCAATTAGTTAGTACCTCTTTCGTCTTATATTAGTTAGTCATTTTGCTAAATGAAAAAATCATTAATTAAATTTTTTTCATACTATCATTTTAATTAATTCTTTTTGAAAGTGTTCACACTTGTTTGTAAAGTTATCAAAAAAATTTTAAGGGGTGAACTAGTAAAATTATTTTTTTATTTATGATTTGTTTGGTGTCCTTTGTTTGGTAATGTACTTTATTTTTGTGGTTGTCGTATCTATGTTAGTTTTATCATGTTTCTTACTTTGGAAGTTCTGGTTTATTGTCATGTGTCTTGATCCGGGGTCTATCGGAAACAACCTCTCTACTTCTTTAGAGGTAGTGGTATGGATTGCGTACATTCTACCTTCTCCAGACCCCATTAGGTGGGAATATACTGAGTGAGTTTGTTGTTGTTGTTTTTAATCGAGTATTAGAATGAAATTGTGACAAATTAATATGGAATGGAAGGTGTATTACTTATGACATGATGATAAACGTGCCCTAAAAAGAAATAGGAAGGTTGAGCAGCCATGTCCCATGACCCATCCCTGTTGCTTTATCATTTTTAATAGTAATTCACAAAGAACGTAACTCACGGTAGAAGAACTGATAAGTGCAGATTAATTTATTGAATTCATGCTACACATTTCAGAAATTTATGGTGATCCGTTATAATTTATAAACTACTTAGTTTAAAGTTATTAGTATATAATTTATATTAAACTCTCTTGATGATTCACCAAAACATATGGCAAACATATTCATTGGAAGCTATTGGCGATTCATCTAGACAATTTGTACTAAATTCGTGCTGATCTGCCATGAGTATAAGGTAAATTTCTGAAAACTGCAGGAAGATTTTATTAAAAAAATGATTATAGAATTATTTGAAATTATGTAATAATAGTAAGTGATTTTTCCTCATTTGTTTCAACTTTGATAGACAAAGTTAATTGATACATATTGCTAGTGCAAGTGAACAATTATTCCAGTTATCTTGTGGAATGATTTGAAGTACACAAAAGCTTAGGGGACACTATACTTATAAAAGAAATTATTTAAAATTGTTGTAGTGACAAAAAATAAGTAATTAGAATAGTAATGATGCTATATAAAATGGAATGGGACAGGAAAAACACAATATTTTGATAATCAAATATGCAATGTGAATAGATGGATGAAGAAGATAATTAAAATCAATTAGGTGGTCTTAACCACAGACCACATTGGAGTGAGGAGTGAATTGGAAGGGAAATGAAGAAGATAATGATGGATTACTGTGGTTGAAATTGATTATTACAACTCCCTCCTCCCTCTATATTAATTGGTCATCTTATTAAAAATAAATATTTTAAATTAATTGATCATTTATAAAATTAAGATAGAATTAATTAAAATATTTTCATTTTGCCCCCCCAATTGATATACTCTTTGAAAGTTCAAATAAATTATCTTTATGAATAAAAAATATAATAGAAAAACTGATCATTCCATTAATGATTTTTCAAGTACCATGTAAAATGATGGGACGGAGGAAGCAGTATTTATATCAATTTATTATTTTATTATTTAATTATATACAAATTAGAGTAATATGATTTATAGGTAAACATTCAATAAACATAAGTATTTAAATTGATCCCTAATGGTCGTTGTTTGACTGGAAAAACAATGTCCTTTTTCTTTCTAACCGTGCTGATGTGAACTTCCCAAAATGGAAAAGCAGAATAAAGAAGAAAATGTTGTAAATAAATATTCTGAAATATATTAAAACGAAAGGAGGGGGGAGAGAGATCTATAAATATAAGAGAAGATTTTATTTTCTTCTACTTTGGTGTGTGTTTACAATGTAGAATGGAATGCCTTTTATAGCCAATAGTATGTGAAAAAATTGTATTATGTGAAAATACATTTACAAATTTTACATCTTACAATAGTATGTGTACTATGTATAGCTACAATAGTATAGTATGTGAACATCCACCAAATACATTATTTACAATACTCCCCCTTGGATGTTCATGTAAAAGAAAAATTCTAAAGGAAATAAGATGTACAATAGCGGTTTGTAATACGTCTTGTTTGTTACCTCACTAAAAACCTTATCAGGAAAAACTAGAGGGATAAAATATTGGTTAAGGAAAAAAAAGTTCAGCGCGCATGTACTCCCCCTGATAAAAACATCACTTAATATCTAGGAGACGACGCATCCCAATCTTGTATTTCAACTTCTCAAAGGTTGATGTTGGCAATGCTTTAGTGAACATATCTGTTAGATTATAACTTGAACGAATTTGTTGAACATCTATTTCACCTTTCTTCTCAAGATCACGAGTGAAAAAGAATTTTGGTGAAACGTGTTTTGTTCTGTCTCCTTTAATGTAACCTCCATTTAACTGAGCTATACATGCAGCGTTATCTTCAAACAATGTAGTTGGAATATCATTATTCAAAGGAAAGGAATATGTTGAGTCATTGATCTCAACCAAACACACTCCCGGCTCGCTTCATGAATGACAATGATTTCTGCATGATTTGAAGAAGTTGCAACTAATGTTTGCTTCATTGAACGCCATGATATAGTTGTACCACCATATGTAAATAAATAACCCGTCTGAAACCGAGCCTTATGTGGATCAAAGAAGTATTCTGTATTTGCATAACCAATCATTTCTGACTTAGATTCATTTGAATAAAATAATCCCAAGTCAATGGTTCTCCAAAGATATCTGAGTATATGCTTGACACCATTTCAATGTCTTTTAGTTGGGGAAGAGCTGAATCTTTCCAATAAACTTACCGCAAAATAAATATCTGATCGAGTATTATTGGCAAGATACATTAGTGCCCCGATTGCACTAAGATATGGAGTTTCATCACCAAAAAACTTTTCATCATTATTTGAGGTCGAAATGAATCTTTGTTTATATCAAGCGATCTCACAACCATTGGGGTACTCAATGGATGTGATTTATCCATGTAAAATCGCTTTAAAATCTTTTCAGTGTATATTGATTGTTGGATAAAAATTTTATTTGTGAAATGCTCAATCTATAGATCGAGACAAAATTTTGTCTTTCCCGGATCTTTCATTTCAAATTCTTTCTCCAAACACTCAACAACTTTTGAAAACTCTTTGGGAGTGCCAATGATATTCAAGTCATCAACATAAACAACTATTATAGCAAATTTAGATCCAGACCTTCTTATAAAAATACTGTCACACCCCTTTTTTTTATACTCCCCAAAAAAGAATTAATTTTATGTTTCGAAAGAGTTTTATTATTAAAGTGACAAAAATAAAAATTTATTTCGAAAAGAACTTTTACCTATCAAAACTCAGAGTCGCCACTTGAAATAATCGGGTGTGCCAAGTCACCTTTGGAAATCCTTTTTCAAAACTATTTTTGACTCCTTAAAACTGGTTTGCGAATAGAGATTCTGATTAAGGAATTCTGTTGACTGAGGGGAAGGTGTTAGGCACCTCTCGATCCCATGGTTCGACCACGGTCGCTTGGTGGAATGTATCGGCTAATTTGACACTATGAATGTATAAACCACGCAAAAATAATAAATAAAATAAAATAATTCAAAGTTTAGTGTTCAGTCCAATTATACAGTCCAAAGTAAAAAGAAGTGCGAAAATATAAATCATATTCTAATCTACCCTAATCCTAATTACGCTCCCATTCTACCAGAAGCCTCGGACCTTCATCATGGACGTCCTCCGGGTATAAAATACTTCGGGGCATTCCCCGATGAATAAACACAAATACCTCGGAGCATTCCCCGGCCAAATAGTACATTTTACTCCAAGTGCAATAGACTAGAAAACATTCAACAAATATTCCGTATTCGAACATTCAACGCAAACACTTATTCCTAAATTTTGCCAACCCAAGCCTATATTGCCTATCTGTTTCAACGTATCATAAATCCAACATATTCATGCTTATCCCGAATTTAACAAAATAACAACGGATCAAAATTTAACTACATTCAGCCTTTATCCATTTCACCATTCCCGTCCCCCCAAACTTCATTTTTATCAATCATGTCATCAAAATTATCCCAATTAATTTCACATATCACCGAAATCACGTAGTCAAGCACATAACCATAATATTATAATATCAACAAAATCCAAGACCATGATCATACCACACATATTCACAACCAATTTCAACAAATCAAAATAAAGAGAAGAGATTGAGTTATAGAAAATGGACCTTTCGACAATCTGATCTTTGTTGATAATAAGAAAATCCGAGACCGAAACCCTCAAACAAGGAACACCGACTATGTCCAACCAAAATCAGTATAGAGAGACGAAGGCCCGAATAGCAAAATAACAATTTGAAGCTGATCGAAAGGCACGGTCAACTAATCCCCGAAATAAGAACAAATGAGAATCCCCAAAGCCCGACTCTGGCAACAGAACATAAAATCGGATGAACCCCTAAGCTTCAACACACGACAAAACCAAACAGAACAGTGGAGACGGAGCTCCGGTGAGCTCAGACGGCGCTGGAAAACGACGAAAGAAAAGAGGATTCTAGCGAAATCTCAGTGTTTTCCGAACTAGTTTACTTTGAAATCTGAAACAAAGAGATTTGAGGATTCTGAGCTTGAATCATTCAAGACGATGACCTAGAATCTCGTTCCAGCGAAGGTTTCTTCAGCAGCTCTTGACAGCGACCAAATTCTGCTCGCTGCTCTCTCTCACTCTCGACTATAACCTTTCTCTATCGATTCCTTGTATGTGTGTGTGCGATTTCTCATTCTTGTTGTGCGTGGAGAAAAAAGAAAAAATGGAGTATTTTTTTTCGTGGGTCTCAATTCCCTGTGTGTGCCCTTTTGTTTATGGTGAATGGTGTATATATATATTGTTCCTCAGAAAGAAAAGCTTCGTGGTCCCCCCTATATGTATTGCTATGTATAGATATATGATGATGTGAATTTGTTAATCGTGGGCCCCTCTCTTTTTGTTTTCGCTTTTGCCCTATACTATACATACGTGTTAAAAATTGGACAAAACAAATTCCCAAAAGGAATCCTTCTAGTGGGCCCCGTCAGTTGTTACAATCCCTTCTTGGAAATTTCCTTAATGTATATTTCCTTTGTGACCAAGAAACAGTAGGGGGTTACGTGGGGTAAGGGTGAGGGTAGGGGTATGGGGTGGGGGGTGAGGGTTAAGTGTTTATTTTTGATTGGGGGGGTTGTTAGAATCTTTCAAATAAGACAAAGTTTGTTAGGTTTGTTAAATGGGATAAACACAAAACAAAAACCAATGAATGAATAAATAAATGAGTGAAAGAGGTGGTTATTTATATATTTTTCTTGTGGGAAATTATAAAAAATGGGGTTGAATTGTGTGATAACGAAATAAGGAATATTTTTTGACGGGGAAAAATTATGTGTCTACATCATGCCCCCTTTGAATGTAAACACCTAGTGTTTTCATACAAAGAATAGACAACGAGGCAGAATTTTGTCCTGATCATTATTCGAAGAAAGAAACAGAAGAAAGAAGGGCAATCGAGTCTTGACGGACATCTTACCTACCCAAGTTATGAGGGAATCAAGTGATGGGTATTTCAAAGAATTCAAAAGAGGACAATACCGAGTTGGAGAGTCGAGTAAGGTTCCATTGAGGTTCCGATCCGTGGCTCTGACATTACATCAAAGTGAAAATTACAAGTTAAAACATAAATGAAATTATAAAATCCCATTTATACAACTTCTTTGACTCTTGACTTGCTATTTTAGAACTTGTTGTTTGGTTTTCAATTTCTTCACCATGTTCTTCAAGCGGGTTCCTGACCTACAGTTTCTTCAATTTCTCATTTCATCACTCTGTTCTTCAAGCGGGCTCCTGACTTACAATTTCATCACCCTGTTCTTCAGGCGGGCTCCTGAAATCAGAATCAAAATTAGAACGAAAATTATCCCAAACAAAGATTATAATAAAAAAGGATTTCATCATTTCTGAAAGTATGGTCCCATTTTCCAGGCGGGTCCTGAACATAAAGTAAATTCTAATTTTTCAGGAGGGTCCTGAATAGAAAGTAAAATCCCATTTTCAGGAGAGTACTGAACAGAAAGTAAATTTCTATTTTTCAGGAGGGTCCTGAACAGAAAGTAAAATCACATTTTTCAGGAGGGTCTTGAACAGAAAGTAAAATCCCATTTTCCAAGAGGGCTCTGAACAGAAAGTAAAATTCTATTTTTCAGGAGGATCCTGAACAAAAGTAAAGTCCCATTTTTCAAGAGGGTCCTGAACAGAAAGTAAAATCCCATTTTTCAGGAGGGTCCTGAACAGAAGGTAAGATACCATTTTTCAGGAGGGTCCTGAACAAAATGTAAAGTCTCATCTTTTAGGAGGGTCCTGAACAAAAAGTAAAACCCCATTTTTCAGGAGGGTCCTGAAGAAGGTAAAATCTTATTTTTCAGGAGCGTCCTGAACAGAAAGTAAATTCTCATTTTTCAAGAGGGTCCTGAACAGAAAGTAAA
The DNA here is from genome assembly GCF_002878395.1 of Capsicum annuum. Lineage (NCBI taxonomy): Eukaryota > Viridiplantae > Streptophyta > Magnoliopsida > Solanales > Solanaceae > Capsicum > Capsicum annuum. Next base: position 144,822,010 of record NC_061118.1, read on the forward strand.
ATCCCATTTTTTGGGAGGGTCCTGAACAAAACGTAAAGTCCCATTTTTCA
>NC_061118.1:144822159-144822504 GCF_002878395.1 Capsicum annuum
AGAAAGTAAAATCCCATTTTTCAGGAGGGTCCTGAACAGAAGGTAAGATACCATTTTTCAGGAGGGTCCTGAACAAAAAGTAAAGTCTCATCTTTTAGGAGGGTCCTGAAGAAAAAGTAAAACCCCATTTTTCAGGAGGGTCCTGAAGAAGGTAAAATCTTATTTTTCAGGAGCGTCCTGAACAGAAAGTAAATTCTCATTTTTCAAGAGGGTCCTGAACAGAAAGTAAAATTCCATTTTTTGGGAGGGTCCTGAACAAAACGTAAAGTCCCATTTTTCAGGAGGGGCCTGAACAGAAAGTAAAATCCTATTTTTCAAGAGGGTCCTGAACAAAAAATAAAATTC